>NC_049259.1:12061764-12361764 GCF_011100685.1 Canis lupus familiaris
ATTTTCAGAGTATGTGGATCAGCTCACAGTGACTGTGCCCATGGCTGTGCATATCCACAGACTATTTCTAGGACTGCTTAAAAACAATTTTCATGTGATTGCAAAAGAGAAGAAATGCAAAAGGTCTGTTTTCAGAGGTTCCTGACTGGAGTGGTAGGTTTCTGGGCTTTGTCAAAGGCCATTCCAAGCATCTTTGTGTGTCTGTGTGCTGGCGGGTGTGTGTGTGTGTGTGTGCACACGTGCATGCACACAACACATGTGCACACACAGGGTTCTCTGAGCTATGTTGCTGCCAGGTACAGAAAGATGGTATCATGCCAGACATCAAGAAATAAATGTACCTGACTGACTCCATCCCTAAGGTATAATCACAAAAAAGTTGAAAATTTCATTAATATAGTGTTAATGAACCTATGCAGAAAAGAGCAAAAGAGGAATTAGTTAAAGAGAAGGACTCCGAAATAAAATATAATCAAAATAAAATATAATCCCTAACTGCACAGGGGCTAGGAAGATTTTAGGAGCTAACTAATAATAAAATGACTAAGTGACCGGAGGATGGTTGAAAGTGGCAAGAAAGTAAAATGAGGTTCAGGATATTTAGCATCTTCTAATAACTGGCTTAAATTTGTTAACTAATCACCACAAACTCATAGGCATCCTTGCAAATGTTTGACCTTTTAAGATTTATTGAATACGTTGATAATTTTGACCTTATTCTTAGACTACAGGCTCATGCCTCACCAGAAGGTGATCAAACACGAAATCCTTAGGCAGGCAAATATTCTCAATTATGAAACCTTCATTTGTTAGGGCGAATACACTTTCCCAATTATGAAAATAAATGTGAAAAAGACAAGAGTGTTAATTTTTAATAAGTATGAGGTCACGACATGTTTTATTTTCAACTGAGAAAGGCTATGGGGTTCTTTAGATCTATAACTCCTACTCATTTTTTTTTTTTTTTTTTTTTTTTTAGTCTAATGACTATGTACCAAAAAATGATAAAGAAACTTGACTGGAAAAATATCAATTCATCATTTTAATATTTCATAACAATGCAATTGGCTTCATTATGTCTATGTATATAATTCAAATTATTGCATAGAAAATGATTTTAAAGTGTTTTGAATAAAGTGAGATTCAAAAAGTTGAAGAATTAAGGGCAATCCCAGATAGTTATATTATTATCCTTAAACATTTGGTTGATTCAAAATGATGTATTTTAAAAATTTCTTTAAGTATCTGGATAAATACATCCGTTTTTACTCTACATTAGATTTGGCAACTGTACCATTTTGCTCTGATTCAGTCTCTTAAAAAAAATTACCTCTTTGTTTATCTACCTTGCCTTAACAGAATGTTAGGGAAAAGGCATTCTGGAAGGCTGGCTTGGCTTTTATCTGGAAACTTCCCCTGGCACAGAAAACATTTTTTTTTTTTTTTTTTAGAATAAATGTGCAGTGAAAGCAAACATTTTAATAAAATTTTCGTCCTTAATAAAACTCTTATGTACCAGCAATCTTTGCATAAATATCTCACTTAAATTTTACAGCAATACTGTTTAAAGCGGGCATTATTTTCCTTTTGTAATAATTGAAAAATCTGAGGCTTAGTAGACTAAGTATATTTGCCAATAAGGCATGGGGAAAAAGAGCAGGTTTAGGGTAGATTTCCCATGTAGGATTTTCTTGACAATTACATATTACCGTTAAGATTTAGATGTCTTAAATAACAAATCTGTGTCTTTGTAAATAATAAATGTGAAAAGCTGAGCTTGTATATATGTGTGTTTAGGTGCATTTATGTGTCTAAACATGCCATCACCAAGAAACCAAAGCAGCTTTTTAACTATATCACACCGCAGTGACCTATAGTTTCACATTTCATCCTTAAGAGGGTCCTTGGAGAATTGAATTCAATGAATGTTCCAAGGCCAGACACAGTCATAAAATTCCCAATCTTAGACTCCACCAGTGTTATCTAACATTGGCTAAGTGGAAAAAAAAACAAACGAAAGCAAAGTGATTATCCTATGGACAAATTTAATGCATCTTATTATAGCTACACAAAATGTGAAGGGTTTCTCTCTAATATAATTCAACAATATAATTGAAAACAAGGAAAACCTTTAAAAAGTTATCCTCTGTTGCTTATTCTGTTAATTTTTCATTATTTCAAACATTTATAAAGCTTCAATTACGGGATTAAATTTGACAATGCATATAAGCATCTTAAAATTAGGATCAAAGACATTATAAATTGTTTTTAACATTGGAATTTCTTTAAAAGCCAAATATATTGTGTAAACAGATGAGAAATGAGCAAACTACAAGAAAATCCTTTTTTTTTTTTTTTTTTCAGATGGGTATAGAGTAATTCCTTCTGAATCACAAATAAGTCATAAATTTGATCGGGCTAAAAGCAAAACATATTGAGCTAATACTACATTAAAATGGCAAAAATGTGGAATATATATGCATACGCTTTTATTTTTAAAATATTCTATTTTATCAAATTTGTCCTTTTTACTCTTTTTCCCCCTTTATTATATGAACTTGTCAATTTTGAGGGTGAACCATACCACATTCAGGAACAGAGCTCATTTGTCACAAAAACACATGGATTAGTATTTCCCTGCATGCATGAAAAACAATGACATGAAATAGTAAAATAACAGGCTCCTCTTTCTAAAAACCAGGAATTGTCACTGAAAAAAGGTTCGCCTAGAACAAAAACATTGACTCGCAAAAATTTGTTTTTCAATTTCTGCCAGCAAAAGATCTAAAAATAGAAATCATGAATATTTTGTTTCAATGAAACACTTGGTGTAACACTGGGCTTTAGATAAAGAATACCCTTAGGTGATAATATGTATCTGAATCTGTACTATCTTTTCTGACTGGGATAGATATCCAGGGTGATTTAGAATATTCAGATACGTAATCTCTTAAGGGCCCAATATGTACTGTAATTGGCACAAAAATATTTTAGAAATCAATTGAGGACCTCCAGTTTTAACTTCTTGGCAGCACAGAGTTGACTTGTTCTAAATAAAGACATTGTTGTTCAATCCCAGTGATTAGAGATGGATCATTGACTTGGGAAAAGCGTTTGCATACTGAGCACAGGATAAAGAAAAGTACCATGGGGAGAAAATAACGGTGCTTTACATCAGGACCGAGTCTAGAATGTACGAGGCCATGGCAAAGCAGGTTTTACAATCCAATTCTGTTCTCTCCCTTCCCGTCAGGGTGCTGTGGCATTTGATTTCTTAAGGCTAACATCGCCCACTATCTTATCCGCACAGGACGCAGATCAATAACCCTGTCCCCCCCTGTTTAAAGTTCCCAGAACATCAGGAGACAGTGTGGGAGCCAATTTAGTAGCCAGAACCACAAGGTGCAGTTTATATTTTTGAAAGAGTCTAGGTTTCAAGCTCATGTGAAGTGTTCTCATGTTTCTTTTGCTTTTCTTTTGAATGGAGAAGAAAAGCTGGCCTATTGCCAATCCTGCTTTTAAGAGTAAGTAACCATCAGAGGGGCTGAGCTATAAAATACTTAATGGCAATAAAGACTACAGCTCCGCTCCACCGATGGACGATGTTAGCAGCTTGGAAAGCAACCAACCTCTGAAACAAAATGGGAGGTGTGATCAAAAAGAAGGAAGCAAAGAATTAAACTGTAGAGCTGTTTTCCAAGGTAATATTTATATAATACACTCTTGAATGAAGACAGAGTGCATTAAAATGATAGAGCATTAGCAAACATTGCCAAAAAATATCTAAAGGTAATGAGTGTTTCCTTTAAAAGAAGCTAAATCTAATTAAGAAAAATGCACAAAAATAAAATCTGATGTTTTGAAACTAAGGAATGTCATGCTAGTCTACGACAATTATGCACTATTGAGTTTGAAAAATTATATTAAAAAATAAAAAGCATAATTTGTCAACCTTTTAACTGCTAACGAAATATAGATACTATAGATCTCTGAAATGTGGACATCAAAAACTAATATTGGTACAATTTTAAATATTGTTCTTATGAAACTATATCACACTGATGATATAAATATATTTTATTCTATCAGAGGAGGCAAGATCAAACTTTTAATTGTCTGACCCACTTGTTGGGTTGTAGTGTTGCCACACCGTGGCAATCAGGGACTTTGGATTGTTTTCACATTTCAATCATAAACTTACCTTGTTGGGCCCATTATTAGAAAGAAAAACATCCACTTTAAGTAAATATGTGACTAAATTAAGCAAAATTGTATGTATTTCTGCTACACTGGCCAACTTACCTTGACAAATTTCAGTGAAATATAGATTCTCTCCTTCACTAGACCTATGCACAGTCCTGAAATTTATGTGGAATATAAACTCTTACTAACTCTTAAATAAAATTTTATAAAAAGAAAATCTCCTATCCTGCTTGAAAGCCTCGCTGTGCAGAGAATGAGTCACCACCACTTACTTCTTCCTTGATATTCACTGTCATCTGACATTTAATACATTCCCAGAATGTAAATGCACATACTTACCAGCGGGCCCAGGGCACAACCTTTGGCCGTGCATGCTCGGACCCTGAAGGAATGTAAGCTCCAAGGAGCAAATCCATAAGCATGATAGCTGAGTTCTGAGGAATTGTGAATTAATATACCATCTAGATATAGTCCATAGCTTGTGATAACACCTGGGAAGATAATAATGGGATTTTAGTATGGTGACCGGACAATAGCAAAGAATGTCCTAAGAAAGCAAGCACCTCTTGACGTGATTTCTAATTTCATGGAAATACTGAATCATAGCATCTGGTATTTTCCTCAGTCTAAACCCTATCTCTTTCCTAAGAATCAAACCGGCATTAAACCCTTAAATATCAAATTGTTAAGCTAATGAGTACAGAGACAGAAATAGAACCCACGAGTCTCAGAATGGGACTCTTCCTGTTACATCATGTTAGCTATCATTCGTGTTCCAGATCAAACATGAATAAATTAAGCATGTTTATAATTTCTATTGCATTCTAAAATGAGATCCTTAATAGATGTGCTCTAGAAGTCAAATAACCTTATCTGCTAATGCATTATGTATTACTCAGGATGTGTCAGGCACTGTTGTAAGTACCTGTTGTGTATGAACTCCTTTTTAACCCTCTCCCAGCAGCACTACCAGAATAGAGGCAATATGATTATCACCATTTTATAGATGAGGAAATTCAGACAAGACGGATTAGGTTACTTGTTCGAAATCACATAGCTGACCAGAGCTAGATTCAGGATTTGAATCTAGGAGGTCTGGCTCCAGAACCCATGTCTCAACTACAATATTACATAACCTAACCATAAACACCTTGCACAAATGGCACAAAGTACATTCATGAGACACCCATGAATGGGTTCGAGAAGCTATGATTTACTGGTTTTAATGATCTACTAAAATTTATTTCAGAAGGAAAGCTATGTGTCTTTTCATGAAATCAACTAGTAGAGATATGAGAGATTAAATAGTTATTGAATATAATCAGTTGAATTATGCAGTCAAAATATTTTCATTAAAAAGAAGTTAGGGATCCGTGTTCCCTGGAATCACAGAATCCCCAACCTGATCAAGCGTTATACTATGAGAAATAAAACTTTGCTTATAAGCTAAATTGGAACTTCATTCAAAGTAAAATTAATTTCACAGTGGCTGTTTAATTGCCTCTCTGTAGGATCCCCAAGGCAATCTTGACTCTTCCTCACCTGTGTATTTCTAGAGCTTAGCACCATGCCCCAAACATAGTAGGCACTTAATACATATTGACTAAATGAATAAATTAATGAACATGCAGTAGAGTAAAAATATTAGCATCCAATCTAGAGGGAAAATGTAAGGCTACAAGAAAAGGAGATACCTAGCTACCTGAGATAGGAAAAGGGACTTGGTAAAAAGATGGTATTAAAGAATAGCTCACAGATAGGAGATTTAGAGAGGGAATGAGTTTTGAAACAAAAGACTAGCAAAATCAAGGTTGTCAGGGAATTCAGCTGCCTTCCAAGAGGCCTGATGCTTAGCCTGGGAACTCCAAATTTGGTCTCATTTGTCCTAAAGGAAGAGCAAGTCTTCACTCATCATCACATTAGGGATAGTGTTACTGGTGGGGCCATGGTACCAGGAGCTTTTTCCTAAGCGTTCCTTTCTTGTGGGAGGAAGTTGCTCATTTTCAGAACCTGCTCATGATATCTGGCAGCACCATCATGTGCAAACTTACAGAATGCTGCACGCATTGTCAGGATATCCTTCATAACACTGCTTTTGATGTAAAAATTAGTTTATAGCAAAACAAGTAGGATGCGAGTCACCACTATAAAAATTACTCATCTTACAATATACCTCATCAACCCATAGCCTAAGAGACTTCTGGAATGGCCTCCTGAAGCGCACATTACAGCTCAAGCTGGGTGATACCACCTGTGGATTTGAGGGTTCCTATAGGATGCTGCACCTGATTTGAACTAAGGATCAGTATTTGATGCTGGCTTTTCTGTAGTGAGCAATGTGGAAATAGGGAACCAAGAGAAGGTAGCCAGAGTGTTTCCTCTTACTATTACACTTAGCCTACCCAAAATATTTTTGCTTTCTCTAGGCACAAGGAGGAAAATCTATGTTGCGGGCTGCAACCAAGGTAAAACTAAATTAGAAAACAGAATTTTACCTGGCAATTCGGGATCCTCATGCAACTATATCAATAGGAAAGGAAAAGGTTACTATGTGGAAGGAGAAATTAGCTTCCTGCTGCATGCTGACACTAAGCACATACACCCTGCAGTAATGAAGGTTTGGGTTACCTTACTAGGTCAAGAATCCCAAACAGATGAACTATTGGCTGAGGGCCAAGAGACGAGGTTATAAACATCAACTGTGGCCTTAAACTAGTTATGGAAATAAGAATCACAGGTGTTATTTCATGCTTTATTTCTTTCCTATTACATAAAGATTTGTACATAATAACTAATTTTCTCTCCCCTTTTCCCTATTGATGTATATAGAGAAAGCTAGTAGATATTTTATCTTAGTTTCTAGGTTGCAGGATATCTAGGTAGGTTGTTTCTAAACTCAAGGGGAATGAACACTCCCCAGGCGTTGATACGATGATGGAGGGCGAGAGCTCCTTCATTGTACAAAGCACAGTAGGATGTTAGGCGGAAGCACGCAGTGGTTGCTGCTGCTCATGGAAACTAATGGAAGAAGGAAGCGTGTGCATGGGTGCTGAATAAACTGGTTATTCATCTAATTCACCTACCCACAGCCCCACATCCACACGTCTATAGTCTGCTCTGTATGCTGGGCTTAAAACCCCATCCTCTGACTTGCAGCCCTGTGGCTTGTTGGCTTCCTCTTGGATCTCACCAATGGGAGGTGCTGCAAAGAGGGCAGAAACAGGAAGAAAGAAAATGTCCAACTTGCAGCTCCAAGAGCTGAGGCTTTTGCTGACCGTTGAGAGGTCAGCGGAGGGACAAAGCAGCCATGGCCTCAGGTAGTGCCAGCTGCAGAAATGCCTCTTTGGCATTTCCAGCTTCTTCAGGGATGGACTCTGGGTGACATATTAGCTCAGGCTGGGGTAGCGCCTCTTGATGGTTGAAGCATCAAATCAGCAAATCTGGCAGCTAGCAGCAGATGAGGCCGGCTTGGAAGCCGAACACCAGGGCACTGAGAATCACCCTTTTTGTTTCTGTAGCCCTTCCAACACACTTGTAACCAACTCCTTATATTAAATATCATCTGTCTTATATTCCTAGCACATTTTCTGTTTCACTAGTGAGATCCTGGTCAGTATATCCTTTAGGATTAAAGCTGTTTATATTTGAATGAGTTAACACTTTTTTTTGAGCTAATACTTTTTATTTATTAATTTTTATTTAAATTCTATCTGCCAATATATAGTATAACACCCAGTGCTTATCACATCACATGAGCTAATACTTTTTAAATAAAACTACTGCTCTGTCTCATTTTCTCTTATGAGGATAACTTTGTACAGCTTACCTTTTAAGAGCAGCTCTATTTCCCTCACTTCCAAATTTTGGAGAGTATTTCACTATCATGTAGTGCTATGGCTACACACACACACACACACACACACACACACACACAAAAGGATGGCTGCCAACTGTTTTCCTTTATTCTAGTACAACCATCTATGATAACTCTGAGAATACTTATAGAAAGTATTTGATTTAATGTCATTTAATACATGACACACAAAAGCACAAATGAATTAAAACTAAGAAATGAAAGATATACAGTATAAAACTAAATAGTCACAGGAAATTAAGAGACGAAAAATGGATAAAATCACAGTAATAATCATGATAAGAAGTTATGATGTGCCAGGCACTCTGCTAAGCAATCATTTAATCCTCACCAAAAAAAAAAAAAAAAAAAAACTTATGTGCAAATAATGTGTTGGAGAAGCTCTTAAAGAAGACCCTCAAAACGCTATCTACTTGACCCGCTTTTCAACAATGACATAGAAAGTACCCAAATCAATATTTCCGTTTTCTTACATAATTGGGGAACAGAGAATTTCTTTTATGCTAGGATTAGGTGCATAATATCTCATTTATCTGACATATTGGGAAATGACATATTTCATAGAAGTTAATTTTCATTATAACTAAATCTCATTCCTTACGTACAAACTTTAAGAATCTTAACCATTTTTAAAGGAAATCTTTCTAGCAAGGACTCCACAGTACTTACCTGTCTTCCCACACAGACTCTAATGAATATAATTGAATCATCTCATGATGACTCAAACTGTGCATTATGGACATCAAAGACTATATTCTCTAATTCAGCGATGCCCTCAGGGACTGATGAGATCTAGGATACTTATCCGGCTTTTACCCTTCACATCACTCAGTGGCTATACTTAATCCATTCCTATGTCTGCTTTTTGCCTTCTACTTCTTCCTCCCTCAGTGACAGTCTCTCTAGATTTTCTTTGTTGTTTTGTCTACTTGACTTCTGCAAGTCAACCCCTAGCAAGCTATGCCAAGAAACTAGATAACCATGACATCTGGAACTAAGAATAAAGAAATAATAGACACTAAAAGAAGGACTTAGAGTAAGATGAATACATGGCAAATGAGCTGAAAATGAAATTAAGTGAGATTTGTGACAGTTAAGTCAACTACTCAGAAACTTTTTAGGGTTTAGGATGCATCTGAACGGAAAGGTGGGTGAGACTGAAATCCAGCTTTCATGCAGATGAGATCACACACACATACACACACGCACGCACACATGCATACGCATATACAGAGTTACCCACCATTCTGTAGATAAGCACTATTTGACAGCATTTGTAGGAAGGGCTAAAAGATCAATTGTAGATCCAAGCTGTATAATCCAAGGGTATACTAGGTAAGCGTAGTCTAACCTTTAAGTCATACTGGACACTCTCCTCCCTCTCCCCCACCAAACCAACTCCATCACTGAGGCCTGTGGACTTTACATTCCCAACTGATCTTCACCCATCTCCATACTCATGGCCACTTAGTCCATCCTGCCATCATCTCATACCCGAGAATCATAGCCACCTACATGTTTTGATGCATTATTCATGTTTCCATGCAATTCATTCTTCACACTGCAGACCGAGGGCCATTTTTCAAAACACGTATCTGAACACACCACATGCAAGCAGGGATCCATCAGGCCTTCACTGAGTACTAGCAAGATGAAAGTTCCCCATCCCAGGCTTGGGAGGCTGGGATCAATGTAAGCATGTAGTGAGGATGGAACAGACTCATGATGTTGGTCTCTCTGGGTTTTCTGCCCATAGGTCCAGATCTTACGAGCTAATCATCAGATCCCAAGGTCAGGCCAAAGTGGGATACCACTGTGGCTTATGGCTGGTGTCTATGTTTGCCATAAAAAGGAGCCTGAGTCAAGTGCAGGTATTGCCTTTGACCTGGTTTGAGCAAGGCCAGTAGCTATAATATTCTAGTTAAGGACTTAGAGTTAAACTTTAGGGCAAATTTGTGGGCAATAAGAGATATCATTTGAATATAATAGTCCATTCCTTACCAAGAAAGGCAGGCAGATGTCATAACTTTTCATTAGCAGACTTTTTAATGTAAATAAAATTAGTGTTATACAAAATATTGTATAATTCAGTTCCAAAAACATACATTTAATAAGTAATAAGTCTAAAATATATATTAAAACAATTTTCATTGGCTTCAGATTCCCAAAGTGCATAACGGAAACTAATGAATATAATCCAGTGGACATTTTAAGTGAAGCTTAAGGAGACACTTTCCTTCTTTGAGTAGAGTACAGGACTTGTATGAATAGCTTTGAAAAAAGTGAAATGCAAAGTTCTTAACATGCCATATAAGTATTTTTGAGATCATAAAAAACTTTATTATTAAAAATGTATTGAACACTCACTTTGAATCAGACAGTAGGCTTTATACGTGATATGAATTATTTCCATTAACTTTAACAACATCAAGAAATAAGAAGGGTTATTTGCCTTGTTACAGAGTTAAGAGAAGGGATGCTTAGGGAGGCTAAGCTATTTCCCAAGGTCATACAAATAAATATCAACTCAGGCTTGGAACCTGGCAATCTCATCCCCCTACTACTACGGCTCCTCTTACTCATTTCTATCCTTTCTCTGCTAAAATATTTAGGAATTCCACTCAAATTAAGACATGATGTACATGTTCTGGCCCTAAAAGCAATTAAGTTGAGCCTAATGAAAAGCTTAATATATATTTACTGGAAGTCAATTCCTGAAAGATACTATGCTTGGTACTTTGGGGGATAGAATAAGAAATAATATGTGCCTTTATGGAAGTAAGAAAAGGGTTAAACACAGGTCTAATTAAACAACAATTCAAGAGTTAAATAAAAGTGATAAGCACCACAAAAACTTTATGTCCAACAAATGGGATAGCCATACAGGAGCTTCTAGCAGAGGGCAAACACTCTGGCTAAAGTGAGTCCTAAAAGCTTTTTAGAGCAGCCAAAGCTTCTGTACAAAGAAGCTGGGTCTTGCATAAAAGTCAAAATGTGAAAAGGCCACGTCTCAGGAAGATGTTCCTGGTGGGGAAATGACATTTGCCAATGCCTTGAAGCAAGAAAAAGCAAAGTATAGTAAAGATATCCAAACAGATCCATATTCTGCTGTTATTGTTGTAACTAGTGAAAGCCTAATAGAAAACAAGCCTTCAAAAGGAGGTTCAGGCTTTGGATGCCACTCCAAGGGTTGAGGATTTTGTGATGCCCAGTAGAACCATGGACATTTTTGTGTATTTACTGGGGGGAAAAATAAACGTTGTATTTAGAAGAATTCCTCTAGAGTCACACATGCAATAGACCGGATTAGGGAAGACCATGGAGCTGAAAATACCAAAAGGAAAAAATAATAATTTTTAAGTCTCCTTTTCCCAGATGTATAGTAACTCGTGATGGAGGCAGGGATGTAGGAATGCCACATTGCAGCAGTAACATGGAATTCTAAGAGAGAAATACCTTTAACAGTTTTATATACTTTCTCTTCTTTAATAAAACTAATTTATGATGCTTAGGGCTGAGGTATGGCGTCGTAGGTCACTAGTTAGGAAAGCAAAGGATCCGTCCACCTTACAGAGATGGTCTGTAAGGGGAGCCATGAAAGACTTTTAAAAGCCTGCTACAAGACCTAACTTACCTCTCTACTGCTAGTTTCAAAGCGGGCATGTATGGCCAAAGTGGGACAAAGTTTGTCAATTGGGGGATTAAAAAAAAAAGTCACATTCCTGTTTTGCATCTTGACTGTTTTGGTGTCAAAACCCTAGTTGGGATAGTGTACTATAGTTTCCACAGCACCCTGGGGGAGCTGGGCAAGGGGTCACTGAGATCTCTCTGCATAATTTCTTACAACTGCATGTGAATTTGTACCTATCTTGACACATAACATTTCACCAAAATACAAAACAAAAGCTGTTACGTAGGGAAGCATGACAGATAAGAAGAGGCAAACACTTGAAAGTCAGAGGATATTTATGCTGAAAAATTAACAACAGCATGTATACTGTTCAATCCTCATGAAAAATCCCTGAAGGCAAAAAGAGTTTCAATTTTCCTTTACAGATGAGAAAATCAAGTTTGAGAAAGGTGAAATAACACGGCCGATGCGAGACAGCTAGGAAGCGTCAGAGCTATGGGTTGGTGTAACACAGAAACACTCAGAATGGACGGTACACAGACATTACACTCTCAACTTCTGTGCAACTGTTTTTTTCTGTATTTTTAAATTATGTGATAAAACATAACATAGAAAAGTGCATAAAATGTTATGTCTTAAAGACGAACGTAAAAGCAAAAAGTCATGTAAGTATCACCAAGGTTAAAAAACAAAATATTGCCAGCACCCCATGAATTTTCCACATGTCCTCCCTCATTCCAACTCCTTCTCTTCTGCCCTGAAAACTGTGTTGGCTTTTAAAGAATGTTTTCCTTCCTTTTCCACTTAGGAATGCATCCGTAAATGATGTAATTAAGTTCTGTGTATTTTTCAATTTTGTATTAATAGAATCACATAATATGCATTTTTTTTGGGGGGGGGCACCTGGATGACTCGGTAGGTTGGGTGTCTGACTCTTGATCTCAGTTGGGATCTTGATCTTGGCATCATGGGTTTAGGCCCCATGTTGGGCTCTGCACTGGGTGTGGAGTCTACTTAAAAATATAAGTATATGTATTTTTGCATCTTTTTTAATTCACCATAATAAGCATGAGTCCCATCCATTCTGTTAACGGGTAGTCATACTTCGCTCATTTCCATTGCTGAGTCGTATTCCTGCACAGCACGATTCATTCATTTATTCTATTGTTGCTATTTGGATTGCCTCCACCTTCTCTTACTACACTGTAGCTTTTTATCATTTTTTGTATGTATGTCCTGAGGCAGAAATGAAGTTTCCTAGTGCATAGATCCCAAGTGAAATCGGGATATACTCAATTCTGCTAGACAACACTCAACTGTTTTTGAGAGTGCATCAATTCCCATTACAACCTATAGTGCATGTGAGTTCTCTTTGTTCCATATCCTCAAAAGGACTTTGTATAGTCACACTTTTAAATTTTGCCAGGGATGCCTGGGTGGCTCGGTGGCTAAGTGTCTGCCATGGGCCCATCGAATCCCACATCAGGTTCTCTGCATGAAGCCTGCTTCTCCCTCTGCCTATGCCTCTGCCTCTTTCTCTGTGACTCTCATGAATAAATAAATAAGTAAATAAGTAAATAAATAAATAAATAAATAAATAAATAAATCTTAAGAAAAAACACAAAACTTTGCCAGTATTACATGTGGTAAAACGCTATATTATTTTGGTATTATTTTTTTTTTTAATTTTCCAGTTGAATAAAGAAGTTGAGCACCTTTCCTTATATTTACCAGGATCTACTTTCTTTTTCTTTTGTGAAATGGTTTTTCAGATCTTTCCCCAGTTAATTATTATTTTTTGTAATATCTGTGAATATATTACCATTGATAAAATGTTTAAGAAAACAATGAGTGAAGTAGAGTTTGGGGTTCATTTCTTCTAAGCTTAAGTTTATATATTAAAAAAATTATTGATATGTAGTTGACAATGTTATATTACTCTGAAGTGTACCACATAATGATACAATTCTATACATGACCCAGTGCTCACCATGATAAATGAAGGCACAGTCTGTCACTGTACAATGCTAATTATAATTATAATTGGCTATATTCCGTCCCCAGTTTATTATTGATTCCTAAGAATACTTTATATATTCTGAACACTAGTCTTCTGAAAGTTATGTATGTTACAAATATTATATCCCACTTTATTACTTATTTTTCAGGAACTTTAAACCACATTTTGATGAAAGAAGGGTTCTTAATTTTAGTCACCCTTTTTTAATCTGAACTTACCTAATTATCACTATTAATCCTATTTGCCACCAAATCTCCTTTGTCCGATATTTAAATAGCTACACCAACTTTGCTTCCTTCTATCCTTTCTTTTCAACCTTTTGGTTTGCTTTTGTTTGCGAAGAAAGGGGCTGAGAGGATGTTCAGGGGTCTTTCCACCAGCCTTGAGGACTCCTGAGGATCTAAGTGTTGGCTGTATCCTCTTTGCAACACTAGCTCAAGATGAATGAGAATCCATCTGAGGACTGTATACTGGACCAAGCACCTGACATCACTGTGGACATTGTTTAAGAGTAAATGGTTTGCTGGTATTGATGAGAGCTTCACCAAAGAATGGACACTAGCCAGGTACCTGGTGCCCTTGTGGTGGTATGAGAGCTGTGACTGCATCCAATGACATTTGATTAAGCTTTTAGAAGAAAAGGATGGGGAGCATACAGCCTTTCTCTCATGACCACACACCTTTAATACTTGGTCAGAAAGATCATGTTGTCTAAGCTTTTGTTGCCTTATCAATAAAATGGGGGTAACATTCCTTACCCTGGAGGTTTGATGGAGTTAATGTGAAAATCAAATAAGTGAGCATACAAGAAGGTACCTTAGGAGTTAAGTGTGTCACATATACGAGGAATGAACTTAGAGTTGTCCCTTCCTTTTGGAGTAAATTAAAGCCTTATTTAGTGTGGGAACCTTGCCTTAAACGATCTCTTCCTATGCACATCTCTTGTCAAAAATAACCTGCCCATCTCTTGGAAGCACATTTTAGACAGGTCTGTATTCCCCACTGGTATGCTATCTGTCATCACCTAGCAGTTTCTTATACGTATGCTCTTTATTTAAGATTCCTTCCTATCCCAAACAAGTCTGGAGAGTACGATGTGAAAAACAATAACAACAACAACAAAACAAACAAACAAACAAAAAAACAGGTACCTACCAAGTGCTTTAAAACACCTTTTGGAAAAAAATAATCTGCTGGATGTAGTGAATTTGGTTTTCAGTAGTTATCTGACTCATCAGTAAATATTTATGGAGTACTTCCTATGGGCCAGACATTGTGTTCCAAGCTGCGAATACAGAACAGTCCTGGTCCTGCTTTCATAAGACTTTCAATCTAAGTGAGAAGACAGACTCAGTGGATTATGTGTGTGCAAAGATTATTAAAGGAGAACTAGATGGAAAAGAAGAAAAAATGATAGTGGCAGGGGAGACAGAGGCCAACCTAATCTAGGTGGGTTAAGAAACTAAGCTGACCTGGGAAACTTGTGTTTAAGATGCACATGGCACTTGGACCTACTTCATCAAGAGGAAGAATGTCACAAATCATTATTTGATTATCAAATAAATATTTATAATAATAGAAAGCTTTCAATGAGATATCAATGAGTTGGTTACTGTTTAAAAATTAAATACCACAGACTTAGTAGATAAGCAATCTTCATCTAGAACTTTTGAACACTGTTCTTATTTGCTTTTAAAATGTCTGGAGTGCCAAAACAAAGTTTAATCAAATAGCATTTTTATGTGTTTACTAATGTAATTTTGCTATTCCCGGAATACATTTTACATTTATCTCTACATCCAGCCCCCAAATTATGTGTGTTCAGTGTAGGTTATACAAGATTTAAGAATCAGTTAAGGTCTCAGGTCTCAGAAGAAACTTGATGGCGACTCAAACTCATTTACAAAGTTACAGGCAGAGTAAAAGGAAAGCACTGGGCGGTAATGATGCCATCCCAACTGGGTCATAGTTAGGCCTCCTAGGAGACCATGTTAACCATTAAAATAGGAGCCCATAAACATCCTCAAACTTGCAAGGGAAAGGATGAGAACAGATTTGGGAACCTGGACAAAGAGCTGGAGTTATGGGGTGCTTGGGTGGCTCAGTCCATTCCTTAAGCATCTGCCTTTGGCTCAAGACATGATCTCAGGGTCCTGGGATCGAGCCCCACATGAGGCTCCCTGCTTCTCCCTGCTTCTCCTCCTCTGCCTCCTTCCCACCCCCTGCTCCTACTCTCAATCTCTCTCTCAAATAAATAAATAAATAAATAAATAAATAAATAAATAAATTCTTTAAAAAAAAATAAAAGAGCTGGAAATATAGGAAAGGGCCATTGGGAAGGAGCTGTACCTCTTGATGGAGGAATATTGCCCTGGAGCCCAGAGCCTGGTAGAAAGGGAACAAAGGCTTTACATCCTGAGACTCCAATCCCCTCCCACCCTGTCATCTCTGGATGCTGCTGCCAGAGCCCATGGACAAACCAAAAGGAGGTGAGAGAGAGAGAGAGAGAGAGTTTCCTGATTCTGTGAGGAAAGATCAGCTTCGTGGGATACAGGAAAGAGTGGAAGAGCAAAGAGTGGATCCAGAGAAGCCTCAAAAATATATACATCTAACATAAAACATTACGGCCATGCATTATGCTGCAGTGTTTTGTATTTTCTGTCCGTCTCTCTCGCTCATTCTCTCGTGCTAATAATCGGTAAGCTAGCTCCAACACAATGAAACAATATCATGCTGTGTGGTAAGGGGGATCAGCGTATTTAATCCAGTTCTACAAAGTTGGCTCTTCAGTGGATAATCCACAAAATGGATCTTTAATTCCCACTGGCTCACCAGGGTAAGCAGTCTCAGGTTTATCACTTTTCTCCTTCCATGATGGTAGGATCTCAAAGGTGTTTAATTCTCACAGGGAAGCTGAATCATAATTGTCCACAAAGCACATCCACTGGGATGTGTATCTTTGTGCCTCTTCCTCCTGTTCTGTCAAATTGTGTTTCCTAAGGTGCTCAGTAGGTTGTCATCCTTAACCAAGGAATTTCAATACAAGTACAATACGATGTAAATTTAATACAAGGTATCTCTATTTACACTGAAGAATTCTGTTTACTGTAAGAATTAAACAACAACGCTTTAGTGCGTCATAAAAATAACACGGATAGTGAATATAGATGCTCCAAGCATATTTGTTTGTTTCCTTTTTTTTTTTTTTTTTCCAGTACAGCCTGGCAATATGAATATCAACTGTGGGCTTTCCCCCAAGGTCCAGATGATGATTGAATGTGGCAGATATCTCCCTGTGTGAATACTTGATCCTTCAATTAAAAAGGAAAAGAGAGAACAGCTTTCACATTGTGGAATGATGCCTTATTACTGTTATGCTCTCCTAAAAATGGAATCAACGGAATCTAAAAAAGATTGTGCTTGGGAAATCCTACCTGACAAACTGATAGGAGGTGTTTCATAAAAGTTACACAAGGTTTGCTCAAAACTGTCAGGCAGTTTTCCTAAGTGATTCGCTGAATTCTATAATCCATTTCTCCTATTAAAACTGAGCATTTCCCAGAAAGAGAATCGAATCGCACTGTGGCTGTTTAAAAATAAAGTTAGTTCAACATAAAAAGTGGGAAAAAAATAGTTATTTCTTCAAAACCAGAGAAAAATCAGAACAGAGATCTTAGGAATGTTGAGTGTTGTCACTGAGAATGATGCATCAAACAAGTCAAAGTATCTAAAAAAGAATTTTTTTTTTCATGTGGCTACATGGAATCCTGATTTATGAGCTTTTCTACAAAAAGTAGAAGCAGGAGAGTATAGTAAATAAAATCCTGCATTTTTCGAGTCATTCACACCTTGTTTGGTATTACATTCCTACTTTACTAGTTGTCTTGAGCAATTAATACTTATAAATCTGAGCTTCTACATCTGAATGTTAGAATAGCGATACCCATATCATGGCTGGTTGTGAGGATTAAAATGTCGTGCACACAGTTCTAAGCTGTATCTATTATTACTACTATTACCATCAGGGTTGGTAGGAAATCAAATACTTCTTTTTTCATATGGGTGAAGCACTTAGTATTTACATACACACCTTTTGATGTATATATTATAAAAGCCTATTTCTTTCTTATCATCTCTTAATGTGAAGGAGGACATATACAGAATGTGTATAAAATTCTGTAATTATTTTTCAACCACCCATTTCTGAAATCATACGTATGCTTAAAAACTAAACCAAATGGGGGCACCCGTGTGGCTCAGTCGGTTGAACATCCGACTCTTGGTTTCGGCTCAGGTCATGATCTCAAGGTCGTGAGATTGAGCCCGGTGCCCAGCTTGTGCCCAGCTCCTAGCTCAGTAGGGAGTCTTCTCAAGACTCTCCCTCTCTCTCTGTCCCTCTCCCTGCACTTGCTCTTCGCTTGCTCTCTCTTAAATAAATAAATGAAATCTTAAAAAAAAGACAAACTGAACTAAATGCTCTTTCAATCATGTTCTACTGGCTTCAAGGCTATGTGTAAGTCTGCAAAGACAATCAACTTCCCAAATTCTTTCTGTTCTTATCGACACAGTTGCCATTGTCTTAGTACATATCTGTCTATGAGTTCTCAAAACACCAGCCCAGTACAAGAAGCTGAATTAGGAAAATATTTTCATAGGTCCCTTAAGTACTCTTTGTTTTCTCATGAGGTCCCTGGGACCCTGCCTAATGGGTGCCCAGCTCTCCTTTTTCCCTGCGCATCTTGACATTACCTGATCTTGATGGCAGTAACAATCTGCCCTTTCACACTGAGGTGTGCAAAGCAGACCCAGTTTCACATGGTCTCTTCAGAATCTCAACAAATCACTGGGCTGAGGAAATCTTATGCCAAACGATCGGGTCTTTGAGCCTTCTGCAGGCCAAGGGAGAGATGCTTTTCTGCTACCTTTGAAATCGTTCACCTAAGTTACATAATTCTAAGACAATCATAAATGTGTGTTTACATGTGTTGTATGATTGCATATGCCTATGCTTCTCACATCCACACAATCACCATGTTATTATTGTCCCTATCATCAGTAAACATTAATTCCTTTAACAGCTACCCATGACTGGCACCCTGCCAATTGCTGGCACTAGGGAACAAGGCACATCCCTACCCTTATGTGGGTCACAATCTAACAGGGAAACTGTTTTAGTAAATTGACTTAGGTAAGGATAGTGGATTGTTACAAGCAATTGTAAATATTAATAAAGGATGAGAATTTCACATTCTATATTTCTGGCTACTATTTTAAAAATATTCTAATTAGTTTCAAATGTCACTCAATGTTATGCGAGGTAACAAGGAATGAATTTGCTGTAGTCAGATGTTTATGCTGATTTTAGCAAGGGGGACTTCAAGTGTGAGCAAATAAAACATATTTACAGATTCTAAGGCCTTGGCTTCTGAAAGGGACTATGGCTCATGAGATTTTGAGAGCTCTCAAAAGCATAATTATAATCATGCAATTGTAATCTTCACAACACAGGTCACTAAATTTATTAGACAGCAATCCTTTGTGCTACTAGCTCATCGATGGCTGGCGTTATGACAAAAGAAAAGTCCAGGTGCTACACAATAAAGGGTTCTTGTCTACCTAAAAGTGGCTCTTATTCGGGTTTAAAAATCCGGGTTTAAAAATCCTGCCTGAAATTGCAGCGTGCAGAGGGAACGTGGATGCCAAGCGCTCTGATTAGAGAGACAGAGCTAGAGTGTCACACCATTTTTCCAGGTAAATGAGGCAAGGGTCTAGAATTAAGTAGGACACTTTGAAGGAAAGCAAAACCTTAGGTGTGAATCAAGGATAAAGACCCGGTACTTAAAGACTACTTGGGTGGCTCAGTCGGCTAAGCAGCTGTCTTTGGTTCAGGTCATGATCCCCGGTTCCTGGGATGCAACCCTGTGTAGAGCCCCTTGATGCGCTCCCTGGGGAGCCTGCTTCTCCTTCTCTCTCTCTGCCCCTCTCCCCACACTCATGCTCTCTCTCTCTCAAATAAATAATTTATTTAATAAAAAAAAGACTACTTGGTAGACTAAGGCAATTAATAGCAAGTAGCATTATTTATAATAGCAAAATCATGGAAACGTAAATATCCACTGATAAAATATGGGTCACATAAGCTGTGGTTTTAGTCACCAGGATTCCATTGCCTTTTGAAACATTAGAGCTGAGCCCTGATCCCTGTCAGGGAAAGAGGTCTCCACCACGTTGTTAAGTGAGAAAAGCAAGTTGCACAACAGGCCAGCTAGCATAATCTGATTCTGATTTAACAAATGTATATTTTACATATCTGTCTTTATGTTACTATTAATTGAAACCTTTGTTTGTTTGCTTTAAACTAACACAGCCCTTAACCTTTTGTTCTTCTGGTATAAAGGCGTATTGCATTTTATTATATCCTCTCTATATCATATTTTTACAACTGTGGCAGAAAAAAAACACACAACCTAAAATTTGCCATCTTAACCTTTTTAAATGCATAGTACAGATTGTTAACTAAATGCACATTGTTGTATAACAGATCTCTAGAACCCTTTATTCTTGCAAAACAGAAACTATATTTGTTGACTAGCAACCCTCCATTCTTCCTCCCAACCCCTGCCCCCAGTTTTACTTTCTGTTTCTATGTGTTTGATGACTTTAGATACCACATATATGTGGAATCATGCCATATCGTTTGGTGACTGGCTTCCTTTAGTTAGCATGATGTCCTCAAGGTTCATCCATGTTGGAGCACGTGATAATTTCTTTTTTTAAGGGCAGAATAATATTCCATTGTATATATATACACACCACATTTTGTTTCCATTCATCCATCTGTGGACACTTGGGTTTCTTCCATCTCTTGGCTAATGTGAGTGATGCTACAGCGAATGTGGGTATACAAGGATCTCTTCAAGATCCAGCTTTCAATTTTTTTGGACAAATACCCAGAAGTGGGATTGTTGGATCACACAGTAATTCTATTTTTAATTTTTTGAGAAAGTTTCCATACTGTTTCCTATAATGGCTGCCCTATTTTACATTCCCACCAATGGTGCCCAAAGGTTCTGATTTCTTGACATCCTTGTCAACATTTGTTATTTTCTGTGCATTTGTTTTTTTCTTTTGATAGTGCTAATCAGCAAAGTTTTAATTGAGCATCTATTATGTGGGTCAGGCACTATTCTTAGAACTGCTGATACAACACAGAACAAAAGTTCCAGAACAGGAAAAATTCTCAGAGCACACGAAGCATGTCCTGAAGCAAAGAGCAAGCTTCCCAGCATAAGCTATAAAGTAGGAGCAGGCTGGGAGACAACAAAGAGAATGGAAATCAGAAGGGCAAGAGGCCATTCTCTTAGCCACTGGATCAGGATTATCATTAAGACTCTGATGAGTCACAAGTGACTGTTTAAATCAGAATCATTTATGAAAAGCAGACAACCTGTTACCTAAGCCATGCTGGCTAAAGGCTACCAATTGCTTGACAGGCAAGAACTAGACATTTATATCAGAACTTTTTATATCTCTCACATTTTGTCACATATGGACACATATTTGGAAACATACATACTTCCTATTACTGAAAGTGGGTTTATTATTTCTTCATATTTTTTTTCATGTTAGTAAGCCCTAGTGAAATATTCTATTTAGGTGTATAACTGACTAAAAGAGTCAAGATTTTGGATCCCAGAGCGTGCAAACCCCTGCAAGAAGCATCTGTTACACAACATGTCAGTCTAAATGCGTATGTATCTCTGGAGCTGCCACATGTAATGAAGACCCAGAGAGATGACACTCCCACATCCTATAGGGCTCCTCAGAGAGCTTCTTCTCCATACATTTGGCACCTTATTCACATCCCTACCTTACTGTTATTTGTTCCCTCAAGGAATCCCTGTATCTTGAAGATCAAGGATTAGGCAAATTCATCTTGGTATCATCAGAATGATGGCACCAAGTGGATCATAAAAAAATATACTTTGAATAAACAAATCCAGATTTTTGCAGGGTGTGAGGAAGCTCTTAAAGTTATCTGGGTGAGAAATATCAGTGACCTTCATTAGAGGAGTACAGTTGAGGGTCATGGGGGGTAAGACAAGTCAGGAGTGAGCAAGGGCTGATGTCAAGAATGCCACCCAGGTTTCTGGCTGGCGTGACTGGATTGTGCTAACCAGGAAAAGGAGAAACACAGGAGAAAGGGCAGGTAGAGCGGCAGAGAACATGTGGAGAAATCAATTTGGATATGCTCAAAGTAAAGGATAATAAAAATCCATGTGGAGGTCTCAAGAAAGGGTCCTAAGGAGAGTGGTCTCAGGTAGAGTGAATTTTAAATACTCATGAGCATTTTAGGATAACCAGGCCAAAGGGACATTTTGATTATTCAGGACTTTTGGTGGATACTACAGCCTACTTCTTCAGTCAGTGCCACTAAGATGGTTCCAATGATCAGATAAGTTTGAGAAACACTATTTAAAATAATTTGAGAGGGTTTCTTTAGTAACATAAGGATGAAACCTATTTTAGGCTGCAATGTATTACTCTTCTGCAGAAGACTCAAAAAATAAAAAGCAACTAAAATATAGCATAAATTGCAACATGGGCCTAGTTCCATTAAATTTGACCTATGTATACCTTAGAAAGAAAATTAAAAATTCTTAATTCAAATGCAAAAATGCAAATTCCTAAAGGAAAAACCTAGTGTCAGACCCCACACAGCTAAACAAATATGGTCCAGAAACAAATACATTTCAAACAAATATGTTCCAGGAATTGGCCCACAACTACTTCTGTTCTTTCTGTCGAATCATCAGAGAGCACTCTACAGTATACATGCTCTTGATCAAATGCAATTTTTCACAAGGGACAACTAAGTGAACAAAATATAATTAGGTGCCAACAGAAAGTACAACATACTCTTAGGCTCTGTGAAGGGAAAGAGAAATGATTGATTTGTGGTCATTATCATCTGTTGGGTACATTGGACACATACACAGATAAATTTGAACCTAGGACGAACAAAGTATGTGCCATCAAGAAAAGAGGGAAAGCTTCACTAGACTCAAGTAGAGTGGAACAATTTTATGAAATAAGAGGCCCACATTTGGAGACCTGGGTGGCTCAGTGTATTAGGCTTCTGCCTTCAGCTCAGGTCATGATCTCTGGGTCTTAGGATCGAGCCCCAAGTCTGGCTCCCTGCTCAGCGGGGAGTCTGTTTCTCCCTCTCTCTCTGCCAATCCTCCCCCTTCTTCCCCACCACTTGTACTCTCTCTCTCAAATAAATAAATAAAATCTTAAAAAAATAAAAAAGAGGCCCATGTTTACTTTTGAGGAATGAGTTAGGTTTCCACAGGTAAATATGCAAAGAAAATAGGGGTTGTCAACTCCAATTTTATAATCAAGAGAATCGGGGCTCACAGAATTTAGTACATTTCCCAAAGTAACACATTACTACACAGCAGAGATAATCTTTGTCTCTAGGCCTATTTGACTCCGCACCCACATCTTGCAACCCTCAGTAAGTCATATGTATTCTAGAAAGGAATATGTGTTACAAGGCTCTGTAAATGCAGCTTGAGTCATAAATTGAGAGTGATCTGAATATCAGACTAAAGAATTAGTATTTTATTCTTTAAGTTTTTAGGGGGAAGTATGGGGGCTTTACAAATAAGTAGAGGAGAATTTTTATTTATTTTTTTAGAGGAGAATTTTTTAACAACAATCAGATTATCCCTCTCCAGACGATAGACAATAAAAATCAAACCCTGGAAAATGTGGGGAAAGTGAAGAGAGAAGGAGTGGCGCAAAAGTTGGTTACTTTTTAAATGAACACTATTACCTTTTAAGTGTCTTAACCACTGCCCCACAATAAAAATTTTGAAATCTCTGATGTGATTAAACATAAGAAAATTAGAAAATTCTGATGTGATTAAACACAAGACTTTTGAATGCAATGAAAGTGTTACGGAAATCTCCAAAACCTCTCAAATTCTTTTTGGTTCAATGAATATATTTTAAAACTGCTTGTAAATGCACAAAACATAATATACAAATGTGCTTTGAAATGTCAAAAGTAATTCTCTGGTCTGCCTGGGATTCTGAGTACAGTTTGTGGTTCCAGGTGCCACAACACATGGGTATGAAGGAGAATGTTCTACTATGTAAATCCTGTAATAGCAATGAACAGCAATCCAATTGGAATAAATCACTACCATTTGCATTGCCACCTATGGACTAGATACATTTGTGGAGCACGAAGTATGACAAGATTTTCTGACTGTTTAATGTAAGTATCAAATAGAGATCCATTTATTTTTTTATTAGGAAATTTGTAACAGTACAGGCATCACTTCAATAACGGAGATAATCACTCACTCTAATTATTTGAGCTCTCTCCATTACCTCAAACATATCTAATGCATTTGCCAAAAGTTTAATTAAAATGAGATGACTGGAATAATTAATACCATAGTAAACATAAGACAAACTAATAAAATTTACAATTTTTTTCCCTTCCATTCTTTTTGGCTATGCTAAACGAGGCCATCTCAATTTTCAGTAACAAGCTACTTAAAACAATTCCTATGATGTTACAAGTCTTGAAAAGGGAACAAAATTTGATGTTAAATAAGTTTCCTGCCAGTGTGGAATAATGACACCATATTGTGTGAAACTTAAAGATATTTCAATAAATGAGTGAAGTAATTCCTACCTCCAAGGTATTACAAATTCTTTAGAACAAGATCTTATTTTAGTCAACTTTAACTGGTTAACTTAATTCTCTAAACTGTGCAAAGATGTGTATATCACTTAGGAATATACACAATCTACTTGAAGTTAAGTATAAATACCTATGTATTTAATATATGCACTGTTTAAAAACTGCAGGTTCAAGTATCTACATATAATATATTAAAAACGCAGAGTTCCAAGTGGTGGTCTCTTTTAAGAAAAACTTATTAAAGCAAAAGCATTTTGAAATAGATTATGTGCATGGACTTTCCATCTCTCTACCTCTCCGAGAACGAACTAATGACTGTCCAAAACAAAAAGTCATTGAAAATACAGCATCACTGTCATAACAGCACTTCGTTCCTCATCTGTTCTCTACACCTCTTCTGGACTGTATTGAACAATAAGATGCAGTACACAAGAACTATCAAAAGGGAGCACTTTTGAGCCACCAAAATTGTGTGTTAGCCTAAAAACTACAATCTCCCAACTGCAGACAATGATACGATCTCAGGTATTTTATGTGCTAAAATGATCATTAAAAATTAAGCACCACATATAAGCTGCCATTTCGAATATTAATTTACCTTTGCTAATCATCTTTTTAACTTGAGGCTAAAAGAGTTCACTTACCATTTGGATATTCAGGCTCAGTCCAGGAGATGTTAAAGGAGTGAGGTGAAGAGGAGTGCGCTTTGGGAGTTGGCACACCTTCGGGTGCCCCCTCATCAGTCAGGGCCTCACTGGCCTCGCTCACTGTGCACCCGCCCCCTGTACAAGCCTGAGGAGAAATGCAAAAAAACACATTTCACTCTAGGTCCCAAAAGTTTTAGTAGAGCATCGAAAAAAGAGAATTCATAATAAGAGTTCCAGATTCTTTGAAATACAGCTTTCTTGATTCCCCACCCCTCACCCACCACCACCAAATAAATTTGTTTCAATGCTGATGTTTGACATTTAATTTATTGCTTTCTAGGACATAAGATAGCCATTTCTGATAGTTAGAAAACAACCCCAAACGTATGCATGTATGAATTACAAGTACATCCTATGTTGGAGCCTTGAGATAGGGCATGTATGACCTAGGTGAATAGCCCTGATGAAATTAGCCTTGCACAGAGTTTCCCAGAATGAATTAAGTGCATGCACGCGCATACACACATGCGTGTGCACACACTCCATGAGGGCTGTATAGAGACTGAAACCACTTCGAGGTAAAACAAGTGATTTTGAGTAAGAGAAAAGATCTACAACAAATATAATTGCCTTTTATTGCTATAGCGTGACCAATATGTTTAAAGTATAATACAATGTGAAATTGAATAAAATAGTATTTCTCATATATCAGCAACAAAGCAGTTGTTGAATGACTGTTTAATGGCTTAAAGGGTCGAATCACTGATTCATGTGCCAGAGGAAATGGGCTCATTACACAGGCCAACAAACATAGTGATCATAGAATCCTCTCATTCCCTAATAAGGTATTAATAATGCCATAAATGAAAACCTGGATGTGAAAGATACCTGGGGGGGGGGGGAGCTCAGTTGGTTGAGCATCTGACTCTTGATTTCAGCTAAGGTCATGATCTCAGGGTCATGGGACTGAGCCCTATGTCAGGCTCTGGGCTCAGCATGGAGTCTGCTTGTCCCTCTACCTCTGCTTTTCCCCCTGATCGAATGGACATACATTCTCTCTCCCCCTCTCTCTCTTTCAAATAAATAAATGAATTTTAAAATAAAAAGTTACCTGGAAACTGCTGTGTGCACTCTCATAATTAACTTCAAGTAATTCCAAGATAAATGTTTAAGTGTATTAGGAAAATATTTTTGCTACCTTATTGGATAAACATTTCTCCAGGAAGCCAAGATAGACCCACAGGGTTTTTCCAGACTATATTTGCTAGCAAATATTAGCAATCATATCTTTATATAACACAGATATTTGAAAACCCCACTTAACCTTTGTTCTGTATCTCTTTATGTTCCGCTGTAATTTACACAATCAAATTTAAAAACATTTCAAAAAGCACGAAAATTTACCAAAAACCGATTGAGAAAATGAAGCAAAATCATAGGACAATGTAAAAAGCGGGTAGTTATTTTATCCATTTTCATGGAAGGTAGAAATTGCTAGTATAAAAAAATTTAAAAACCTTTTTTATTTCTTTGGGCCTTCCCCTGCTTTTCAGCTTGATATTGAGGGAACAACCTTTTGATACTTAATACAGTTGAAATTCTTTTCCCTAAAAATAAGATAGAGTTGACTTAATTTAAATGATATTTTCTTACATTGCAGTATACTATTTGCCAAGTTGTTGCAAAGTCTCTATTATAAATGTAAATATTAAATGGTCAGTAGACATGGAGCTCAATTTCATGTTTTCTTGTAAGAATACAACAGTAGCCAAATCTTCAGGATAATTTCTCATCAGCGTAAGCAAGTTTCTGATGGGTTAAACCGTAGCTTGGGCATGAAATTGCATTAAGATTGGGACCTAATTAACCTCTGTGGGTTCCCTCTAATTCTCAGCTGCAGCATGTGCATATATATGGAAGAGATAAACCATCCTCTTCCTAAGAACAGAATCTTTGCAAATAAAGAGGAATCAATTGAGCTTGTGGCCAAACTATGACTCAAAGCTCTAGGACATGTCATTGTTAGTGCCAGAAATAACTACCTGAACATTAAAACAGAAAAATTAAAAACAAACCAAACATTTCAAACATGCTAAAAGTCCACTAGAAAACATGTCATGAAAAGAGACCAAGTGGGAAGGCCAAATTATCAAAGGAAAATGATAGAACATTCTTTTCAGTCCTCAGAGAAAGAGAAATCTATTCACTTGCAGTTCCTAGATTTTTTTTCTTTAGGAGGGGAAAAATGTTGGAGCATATTCTTGTTACACTCATAACACATTGGGGTTTAATTCCAGTAGTCTATTTGTCACTATTATTTCTCTTATTATGTCCGAAGAATTGCCCCCAGCTAACTCTCCTCAAAGAAACATTGTACTATAAGACATGTAATTATATATATATGTGTGTGTGTGTGTGTGTGTGTGTTTAAAAATAAAATGTGAATTGAAATTTACTTTGTTTTGAGAATTTTAGGATGTTTTTAGAATTTTAGGATGCCTTTTGGGGTAAATAAAGACATCCTCTGGTTTGGAAGGATTGATCTTTGGGCTATGTCATCTAAGATCCATAAACTCATAATTTGACAAAGGAGGCTTCTAAGAATCCGGAGTTTACAAGAGAATTTTTCTTGCAAATAAAACAGAATTTATAAAGAGGCTGCTGAAATAACAGAATTACCTGTAAAATATTTTATTTGGTTTTCTTCCAATTTTTTTTGCATGTATTTAGAGGTGGTAGGTGAGCAATTCCTTCAACAAGGAAATACATGCTCTTAAAGTCACTTCTGATTGGTCAAATTTAATTGATATTATCTAAATTAAATTGGACCAATAAGCATCTTGTTTGACCTACTAGCACCAGAGGTCACTGCATGCAATGCAACTGAATGCTGATTAAAAGTCTGGTTTGGAAAAACTAAATAGTGGGATTTTGATTAAAGATGCCTTTATGAAGAGACAAGGTCTTTGAAAGCCTCTGAGCCTTTACAATAAAGTATTTTAATCCATCTCCTATAGCTTTTCTCAAGCTATTTAAATTTTTTTTTTTATTTAAAAATTTTTGTTTTTGTTAAATGACAAAGTCACACTACCACCCCTGAAATGGCCAGTAACTTCTGGTTAAACAGGACTCTGAATTTTGGTATAAGGAAGTGAGTAACTAATCAATGTGTATCGATTATTTTGAAATGATGACTATCAGGAACATCCAAAGCTAGCATTCCCTTTTTCAATAGTTTGTTTCCAGGTAAGTAAGCTCTGAGGATATTAAGAATGCAGCATACCTTAAAGTATGAAGTAAAAGAACAAGGCCATGTTACTATAAATGATCTTTTGAAAAATTAAGCTCATCATTTCCAAGAATCTTTCCAGGAAAAGTATTTAACATTTAACATTCATCAAGAGGTAAATGTCTCACGGAAATATGAAAATTATCAAACCATACATATCTTGCTACTTGTCTGTCTTACTAGCTTCTTCATTTAATTACTGACTTATTATCTTTATTCAGAGCTACCACATTCCACAATACCATTTGTTGAGTGTACTGACACATTATGCTGTTTCTTCTAGGAGAAAAAGCATATGCTTGGAACCACACAGTCCCCGACTCTGACATTTTACAGCAAATCATTTAATTCATATCAGAAATCTCAGATTCTTTTTTTTAATAAATTAATTTTTTATTGGTGTTCAATTTACCAACATACAGAATAACACCCAGTGCTCATCCCGTCAAGTGTCCTCCTCAGTGCCTGTCACCCACTCACCCTCACCCCCCACCCTCCTCCCCTTCCACCACCCCTAGTTCGTTTCCCAGAGTTAGGAGTCTTTATGTTCTGTCTCCCTTTCTGATGAAATCTCAGATTCTTTATGAAATATATATACTTAGTATTCCTTCATTCATCCATTTATTCAAGAATTGTTTGCTGAGCTTCCAGTTTCTACTAGGCACTGTGCTTGACTCCGCGGACAGAATTTTGAAAGATTCTGTCTCCACCCTTCAGGAATTTATAATCCAGTTAACAGGAAAAATTAAATGAAGCCACTTACTTGAAGTAACACAGTCTCTGAGTCTAGAGTAAACCACAGTGGTTTGAATTCTCATGTATCTTCTTCTATTATTTAAGGCTTTGCTATCTGTGTGTTTTATTTTCCAGAACTTTCAACATGCTAAGACTACCTATAAAGGCAACTTTACTTGGCTGAGAACCTAATTTCCATCTACTAATCTAATGACCTTGAAAGCCCGTTATTATGTCGAAACTGACATATACAATAATCCTTCAATTAACCAAGATGAATCTAAAATGTTCCGGTTCACTTAATTTACTTGTTATAGAGTTAAGAAAAAAAACCTTTTAGTTGAATACTTTCTAAAAAAATATTAGTATATTTTTTCCACTAATAAATACAGTGAAATAAAAAATAATGTGAGCAAATTTATTTCCCTAACAAGAGTTAGGGCAAGGACTTCCACATCTTTATGACGTCCTGCATCAACATTATTCAGTGGCTGACAGATCTCATTTGACTCCATAGAATATTGTTTGGGATCACAGAATGATTTAGTGTCATGGAATTTTTAGGGCTCAAAGAGACGTTAAAAATAATTTCATCCAAAGCCCTAATTTTAGGCTTAAAGAACATAAAAATCAGTGCAATTAAGTGAATTTGTCTTTGGTTACACAGTTAGTAGCAAAATCTGAATTGAAACTCAGGGGACTAGACTCCCAATGTAGTGGTATTTATTTTTCAAGATATTATAGATGTATAAAACATTGGAGATTGAGTAGATTTTCACTGATCGCCCAGCATATCCTAAAAATTGACTTGGGAGTCGAACTTTGTTTCACATTTGCCTCCTGATAACACCAAAGAGCACAACAATTTCTGTTTAATTTTGGTTGTTTCTATGCAAGAGAGTCTTTTCTGGGTTTTGATATTACCACTGTTTTGAGAATAGTGTGGATTTCTGTATTAGTTTTTGAAAATCAAGTTTTTGAAAATCATTTCTCACATCTTGAGTAATACAACTAAGCAATCAAAGATGCTGTTTTATAAGCCTATCCGTGTGCTGAACACCTAGGCACATGGAGTCAGTTCTGAATAGGATTTTAAACATTGTCTGATTGTCCTTGTTTTGTGGTGTCAGGTCAGACAGTTAGCAATAGTTGAATGTAGTTTATTTTCTCGTGGTATAATATTTAGAGCATTCAAGAGCATGTTAAGTAAAATGAATGCATACACAGTGTCTACATAAATGTAAATTTATTCATAATCAAGAGCAGAATATTTTCTATGGCATTTATCAAAGCAAATATCCTTATATAGGTATTGCTATAAAATGAAGAGTGTGTTTAAAACAAATAGGGACAATCTCATGTTTATATTCAGTTATTTTCAGATGTGCTATTAAACTTAAAAAAGATTATATTTCATCAAAAAACAAAGGGAACCACTGAGTATAAATTCCACAGTAATATCAAGGTCTTTTAAAAGACCTTTGTATAAAAGTGCTATTTTGCATTAAAAAATGCTATTGTCTGTCTAAAGACCTCTAAAGTATGTTGATTCTAGGGTTTTATTAAGTGACTGTTCTTTTGAGATAGAAGTGTAATGTAAACCAGACTATAATAACAATCCAGAATATCTGGGGGTCATTTAAACCTTAATTTTAATATATAAGACCTAAATTTTCATACTGTACATTGTTTTCCAGATGAATACAAGCTCCATGGGGAAATAACCTTATTAATTCAGGCATTTTAGAAAAGGCCCTTACCAATTATGACATTCTGGAAATAATAAAGAAGAAATAATTTCTAATAATCCCAAATTAGATTTGGGGAAAATCTACTGACTCAGATTGTTATGCTATCATTTTTGCATAATACAAAATAAATAGGCAGGTATTAGATCACATTCCCATTTACAGTGTGAAGTGAGTTTTCAGTCTCAATAGCAATACATGTATTTCGGGTTTTGGGTTTTTTTTAAGTGAGGGAGAGAGAGAAGATGGGACATAGGAAGAGAGAGGCAGCAAGGGAAGGGAAGAGAAACTGACAAAAGTAAAGTAAACTTACTCCCAGCTTGATGAGATATTTGTTGCCAGGGGACAAGTGTCGTAGCTGGTGATCCTGAAAAAGTTCTGTACTGTTATAGATGACATCCCAAATTGTAAAATCACGCGTGTGATTTGAAATATATAGTATATAGCGCTCCAGAATCCCATTTACATTTCTTGGTTGTTTCCACCTGGGAATGGAAAAATATAGCATGACTATCCATTATTCGTTCAAGTCAAACCTGAAATGTGCAAGATTTTTTTTATTTTTATTTATTTATTTATTTGTTTTTTAAAAAGATTTTATTTATTCATTCATTTATTCAAGACACACAGAGAGAGAGAGAGAGAGACAGAGAGACAGAGAAGACAGAGACACAGGCAGAGGGAGAAGCAGGCTCCATGCAGGGAGCCCGACGTGGGACTCCATCCCCGGTCTCCAGGATCAGGCCCTAGGATGAAGGCAGGTGCTAAACTGCTGAGTCACCTGGGCTGCCCTGTGCAAGATTTTTAAAGGACGCATATGAACTTGGATTTATGCCACTCAACACACACACACACACACACACACACACACACACTGAAAGCTTTAAAAAAAAAAAAAAAACCCAAGTACTTATTAAATGTCCCTCCTGAATGGTGTAAAGAAAATATGACATAGTGCCTGCTTTCTAGTTACTTATAATTTTAATTAGCTAATAATATAAAAAAATGTGTGCGTACTTGATTTCAAACTTAAGCCACAGAACAAAAATTGAGAGAAGTAGAACATTTGAGAATTTATGAAAAATGGAAGCACGAGAGAGAAATAATATAATTTTCAAAATTTTTTTTTTCTTTAAAAAATGCAGCAATCTCACGTAGAATTAACATGTCACTATAGAATGCAGAGAAGGTGAGTGCTGAAGTGCTGAAGCAGTCAAATAAAACTTCATGGATAAGGTGAGACACTACCTAGACAGAAGTCTGTATACTTGATGGATCGGATTTAGTAGGTAAAAGGAAAAGTAGAGGGAATTCCACAGAGGGCTTACAATGTGTCAGTGAACACGAGCCGGACAAATCATAAAATAGAAATTGGTCAACAGACAAATACTTAGAGTCGTGGGAAATCTTGTAAGTAATGGGGGCTCAGCTTAGGGCAGCACCGAAGGCCAACAGGATGGCTCAGACCCGGAATAATAGGATATAAATCATAATGTTTTCCAGCTTGAATGAATATAGTAATGTACTCAATCCAAACTCTTCTCTTATGGATGAGAAAACTGAGATCCGCAGAGATGAATGGAAAGAAGTATTACCTGGTGGCAAGAGAGGTTGCTAAGCTTTGACTCAGTAGGACAGTACACCTTGTACATCACAGATTAGGAAATGGGTAAGAATTGCTTAATATCAAAAATAATCTGAACATGCCTAGAGGCGAAAGTTCCTTCTCTCTGACTTCAACTGCCAAGGGAACGAGAAGGTCCTAGTTTATACTCAAAAAGAGTATAAAAAAAAAAGAGTATATATTTATTTTTATATTTATATTTATTTTTATTTTTATACATATATTTATACTTTAATTCCAGCTCATCATGGATAACGCCTCCCCTACAGAAAGCCCAACGCAGTCCTGTAAGTGGTCAGTTTCCCTTTGCTGAAGTTTGCACAGAATCTGTGTAAGTAGGTAGCTCAGCCTGATTGCATAAAGACAAAATGGAAATTAAGTTGGCAAGTGATAATCAAAGGTTCCCAGAACCACTGAACTAATCACTTCTATGCATTTCATCACAATAAAATTAATTTTATGTCACAAACCCTTCCCTTGATTGAGCTCACTGGGACTCTTGCATAAACCTGTGTGCGACAGAGACGACATTTCTACTTACTGTACATATATAGTTCTAGAATCCAGGACAGTCAGAAGTGGGGAGTCCACGTGTTCTGGTGGCAGCTGTGCGGTGTACAGGATGACCAGGGAACTGTTTGTACATCCCACGTGCGTGCAGGCACTGAGCAGGAACTGGTGGGGTGTAAATACTGCTAAATCTAGAGGGTGGAGGAAAAAAAAGAATTTATTTACCACCGTATTTTTTTATTCAGGTGATCTCATTCCTCCTCTACATTCCTACTTCTTAGAACGGTTAAAGTCAAGCTTAAAACAAGAATCAATAGCCCTAAAAAAATCAATAGCAATAAAATATAGGCTGTTTTATCCTCTAAATGTACTACGGTTATTTTTAAATAGACAAGTGTCAGTCAAACTCTGGCTTTAGCTTTTTCATTTTCACAATTTGACTGTCTGCTCGAATCTCTACGACCAGGTAAATCATTTTCTGAGTTTAGAGTGACTTCAACTGTTCTGTTAAAAAATAAATGAGACATTGAAATTATTTTTACAGTATATTTGAAGAAGTTGCTTTCGAAATGCAAATACATATCTTGTAATGATGACTTTGTGCTTGTAATTCCTTCTGCCTAACTCCTTTCTTCTGTCCACCTGACCAACTATTATTTGACCTTCAAGTAGTCCAGCTCAGTGCAAAAGCCTGTTTCTACCTTGACACATTCCTAGCACATCCTGCCGTGACCCCTGGCACAAGGTGGAGCTCTTATCCTCTCCACGGATCTGGCTCCCATGGATGTGCTCACACCCTCTGCAAAGCATTATAGTGCTGTCACGATGATTTGTTTACGTGACCCTCTGATCCATGAAACTGAACATTGTGAGGGAAGGATTCATTTTGCATCCTCAGTGTCTAGCACAGTGCCTGGCGCATTGTAGGTTCTGAATATGTGTTTGAATAAATGAATCAGGAGCTAATGAATGAGATGATCTAGAAACAGTTGATTCCCTTGCATCAGAATAAGGCAATCTGTAATTTAATAATTCAGCTCTGAAATACCCTGAGCACTTCATTTATAAAGTCACTCAATATCTCCCCCTCTCTGTGCCCCTCCCCCAACTCATTCTTGCTCACTCCGCATGCATTCTCTCTCTCAAATAAAAAAGTCTTTTTAAAATGATCATTAAAAAGGTACTCAATAATCATTTCGCTGATGAATATAACCAAAGTTCAGTCAACTTTACTGAGATTTAAATATCATTCATACTTTTATACTCCTAGAAGAAATTATTATTTTCCCGGAATATTTTTGAAATACGTTAGTCACAATTTAAGGGACACATCTTTTTAAGCCTCATTAACCTTGAACCATTAACCATTTCGTGTTTAGAAGATTAATGAAATACAACCTGATTTAGGGAAATAGATTTTGTATTGGACTGACAGCAAAAGTAAACCAGAAAAGAACACTTTGATTTTCATGCAAAGTACAGTCAGTTGGTTAAACATGTAGGTCACCAAAACAAGGCAAAAAACAAAAACAAAAACAAAAAAACCCACAAATAATTTTATGCTAAATATGGTTAGTCTAGACCAAAAGAGTGATCATCAAGAATAGATTCACAATGCTTTGAATTCAGCCCTATTCTCTTTCTAATTTTATCCTACTGGGATTCAGTGATACCAGCTGAAGTGGGCATCCCTAAGCTATGCGATCAGATGTGTTAGAAGACAATTTGAAGCTGGTGGTGAAGCAGGATGCCGTTGCCCAGGACTGCTGGAGACATGACAGGCTCAGCTGCAACACATGTGCATGAGTTAGGCCTGGACGACCTCCATTTGGACCAACATTCTATGAAAATTACTAAGTTAAGAATCACGAGAACAGTGGTCTCATATGTTACAGTGAGTGTAAACCACTATTTACTGTAGGAAAATTTCATGCAAACAACAGTAAGCCTGGGTGGTTCAGTGGTTTAGTGCCACCTTCAGCCCAGGGTGTGATCTGGAGACCCGGGATCAAGTCCCATGTCAGGCTCCCTCCATGGAGCCTACTTCTCCCTCTGCCTGTGTCTCTGCCTCTCCCTCTCTGTGTCTCTCATGAATAAATAAATAAAATCTTAAAAAAAAAAAAAAAAACATTGCCTATATAGCAGGTCCTAATTCTGGCCCAAATTCTAATGAGTAAATATGCTAACCATTATCTGCCATTCTCCTGTTCTCTTCACCTTCTCCAGATCCATAGGAACTCAGTGACCAAGCAATTGCCCATCTCTATTATCAGTCTGAATTCCTTGCATTCCCGAGGAAAGGGAAGCTGGAGATTTGACCCCAAATCCATTTTCAGGAGCAAAATTGAGGAAGACACAGCCTAGAGTAAAGCAGGAATCCTTGATGGGTGAGTCAGTGCAATTAGGAGAAAGCTGTAGTATTCGAACATCAGAGTTCATCTAACTTTTCTCAAAGAACATGCTTCTGTCGAAATTGTATTCCATGAGGTCAATTCCAAGTGACTTCGGAATATTTTGCATGAGCCTCCCTCTGGCCATTTCAGATTGTCTTGGTCTGTGGAAATGAGACTCCATGCTATAATGGTTCTTTGGCCAACAGACTCTGTGGTGGGGCAGTTTTCTTGTTTCCTTACATTCTAGCTTGTTGAGGTGGGGGTTTGGCTACCCAGCTTATAGGTGGTAAGGAAGTCATACCATTCAAATATGGCCTGATGATTGCTTGTCTGTGTTCGTTGGAACAGACTTGCACATCTAAAAATCCTTAATTAATTCTTAGTTACCTTTGTGAATCCTTAGTTACCATTCTCAGGCTGGTAAGATCAGATTGCATCACTATGGTATCATCATATTCCAAGGTCTCTTTATCACATATTGCACCACTCTCCACTCCCTTTCATACTATACCTCCATACTTTGAAAGTGACCTTGATCACCAAATGAGTTCCTACACTCACCAGGAATATCTGCCTCAGATGCCCACCAGCCTCCTATAGTAATTAGTTCCAGGGTTACCATCTATATCTGGTTTTTAGTAATTAGTTCCAGGGTTACCATCCAAATCTGGTTTTTATGACACAATATCCTCCTCTATGGATTGGGCAACTTGTTGGGGACTGGGAGAGACCAGGATGAAGAAGTAAGTATGTTTGGGAGGGTCGCGTTACTTCAGAGGCCCAGTATGAGTGATGAGCCAAGGCCAAAATACCAAATCCCGTCAAGTCCTGCATTCATAGTTCAGGTTTACCCCCAGACTATCTAAAGTGTTATGAAGTTTATGGATGAGGAAGATAGGAAACAGCATGGTTTTAACTAAAATGTCTAGCAGGGTTTAAGGATGTTAGTGGTATATAATCGAAAAGTGCTACAGAAAACAGAGAAAAGAGCAAGAAGAATCAGGAGTGATTCTGGGTAATTGTAAAAGGCAAGAGTCAGTGGAGGCTTTGGCAGGAAAGTGACATATTGAGCAAAGACTTGGAAGGGGTGAGAGTAAATCTGGGATTCTATGGGGAGGGCCATTCCAAGAGAGAACAGATAGCAAATGTTTAGAAGGAGGAACATGCCTGGCACAGACATAGCAAGGAGGGCAATGTGGCTGCAGCTGAGCAAATAAGGCAGACAGCAGTAAGAGGTGACATCAGAGCTTTAAGGAGGGACCAGATCATATGAACCTTGTAGGTCTTTGCACAGATTTGGGATTTGAATCTGAGATCCTACTTAGACCCTACAGGATTTTGAACAGAACTGTTGCACAATCAGATGGATTTCATGAGTTATCGCCCTGGCTGCTGGGTGGAATATTGACTACAGTGAGCGAGAACATAAGCATAAATCTCATTTAAGAAGATATTGTAATCAAGTAAGTGGAGACTTGTCATAAGTAAGAAACAGTTAGATTCTGGATATGGGTTTTCCCCAGCTCTATTAAGGTATTAGCATATAACATATGTAAGATTAAGATGTACATTGTGATGATCTGATGCCCATATACATTATAAAATGCTTACCACAATAAGGTTAATTAACATCTCTATGCCCTGCATATGATTACTTATTTGTGTGTGGTAATAACGTTCAAGATTTACTCTCTTAATGACTTTCAAGTTTAAATGCAGTATTGTTAACTATGTTTACCATGCTGTAACTTAGATCACCAGAACTTATTCATCTTATAGCTGGAAGTGTGTTCTCTTTGACCGACATCTCCCTACCCTTCTCCTCAAATCTGGCCTCAATTCCTTGGCAACCATGATGCTGCTTTCTAGTTCTGAGTTAGGCTATTTTATTCCACATATAAGTGGAAACATTTAGTATTTGTCTTTTTCTGTTTGATCTACTTCATCTAGCATAATGCCCTCAAGGTCTATCCATATTGTCTCAAAGGGCAGGAATTCCTCTTTAGATGGCTGAGTATCATTCCTGTGTGTGTATGTGTGTGGGGGGGGGTGTATCTGTATCTATAAGCTTATTTTACTATAAATCTAGTTTAAACTCAACATATAAGTGAGATCATATGGTATTTGTCTTTCTCTGTATGACTTTACTTAGCATAATATCCTCAAGGTCCATCCATGTTGTTGCAAGTGACTTCATTATTTTATAATATTCTACTGTGTGTGTGTGTGTGTGTGTGTGTGTGTGTGTCACATTTTCTCTATCCTTCATCCATCAGAGAACGTTTAAGTTGTTTCCATATCTTGGCTATTGAATACAATACTACAATGAACACTGGGGTGCATATATCTTTTTGAGTTAATGTTTTCATTTTCTTTGGGTAAATACCTAGAAGTAGGGTTGCTAGGTCATATTTTAGTTCTAGTTTTAATTTTTTTTTGTGGGACCTCCATGCTGGTTTCCATAGTGGCTGCATTCAATTTACATTCCTACCTATAGCATACAAGGGTTCCTTTTTCTCCACTTTCTTATCAACATTTGTTATTTTCTTGTCCTTTTGATAATAGCCATTCTAATAGATGTGAGGTGATATCTCATTGTTAATAATTTAGATTTGCATTTTTATGATGATTAGTGATGTTGAGTATATTTTCATATACCTGTTGACTATCTGTATGTCTCTGTTTGAAAAAGATTTACTCAGATCTTCTGTCCACTTTTTAATTAGACTGGCTTTTCTGTTTGTTTTGCTATTGAGTAGTATGGGTTCTCTATACAACTTAGATATTAGATCCTTATCAGACATATGATTTGCAAGCATTTTCTCCCATTCAGTAGGTTGCATTTTCAACTTGATGATTTTTTTTTCTGTGCAGAGCCTTTTAGTTTGATATAGTTCCACTTGTTGATTTTTGATTTTTTTGCCTTTGCTTTTGGTGTCAGAGCTGAAAAATCATCACCAAGACCTAAGTCATAGAGCTCATTGTCTATGATTTCTCCTAGAGATTTTATGGCTTCAGGTTTTACATTCAAGTCTTGAGTGCAGTTAATTTCTGTGAATGGTATAAGATGGTGGTCCAGCTTCATTCTTTTGCATGTGCCTGTCCAGTTTTCACAACACCATGTATTGAAGAGATTGTCCTTTTCCATTGTATATTTTTGGCTCCTTTGTTATAAATTAGTTGACCATATATATATATATATATATATATATATATATAATTTCTGGGCTCTCTATTCCATTCCATAGAGATGTGTGTCTGTTTTTATGCCAATACCATACTGTTTTAAATACCATAGCTTTGTAACATATTTTGAAATCAAGTAGTATGATGGCTCCATACACGGAGCCAGCCTAGGTAGGGTTCAACCCAGGGCTGAACAGGGTAGGTCTGGAGTAGTGAAGTGAGATGCTCACTTTACTCTCCTTCTCCCAGGGAGAGAGTCTTGGTCTGTGCTGGGCTGTCTGGATTTAGGGCAGGGATAAATGGAAGTAATGTGAGTCTATCCTTCCTACCCTCCTTCATGCATATTCTCTTATTTCTGTGCCCTATCCAAGTGCTATATTCCCTTATTTGAAATCCTTGGCTCTTGTGAAGATTATTTTGAGTGTGAATAGTTCTTCAAATTGATGTTTCTGGGGGTGGGGGTGAGAATTGGGGGATTGATGGAAGGAACCAAGAAGTCCCTATGCTGCCATTTTGCTGAAATCCCTCCAAAGGGATCCCTGGATATGTTTTAGAGGCAAAACTATAGGATTCCTCTGTACCCTGGAGGTAGTATGTGAGAGAGAAAGAAAGGAGATAAAGTTGACTCCAAGGTTTTTAGTTTGAACAAAGGCAAAAATGAGATAACCATTAATTTGGTTGAAAAAGATCACAGGAAAAAAAAAAAAACAAGTTTTGAAGGGGAAGATAAAGAATTCATGTTTTAGACACAGCAAGTTTGAGATAATAATTAGACAAACAAATGGAGAGGTCAATTAGGCAATTTGAATATAAATTTGGAATTTCAGGAAGAAGTCCTGAACTGAAATATAATTTAAGATGTCATCATCATATATATTATATTTAAAGTGGATGGGACACTAATAGAGTGAGTGTAGATAGAAAAGAGAAAAGGTATAATGATCCAAACTTTTGGTATCTTCTTTTTTTTTTTTTTTCTAGGAGTAAAGCAGTAACCAAGAAAACAAAGAAAGAGGCAACTGGGAAGGTATGAGAAAAACAAGAAGATTATAGTATCTGGAAGTCAAATTAATTAAATGTTTTAAAGGCGAGAGATCAAATAAGACAAGGACCAAAGATTGACCGTTGTTTAACAATATGTCAGGCATTGGTATTTGTGCAATAAAAGTTTCAGTGAAGTTATAGGTGTCAAAGGCTGACTCAAGTGAATTTTTGAGAGAGCAAGAAAAGAACCAGAGATAGTGAATATAAACAACTTTTTCAAGAAATGTTGTTGTAAAGTAGAAAAATGAGACAATAGAGGGAAGGTAAGTAGAGTCCAGGGATTTAAAAAAAGATCATTTAAATGAATTAAAAATTATGTTGTATGTTGATGGGAATGAAACAACAGAGAGGACAAAATTAGTAATGGATGAAAAAGGAGATAATTTACTGTAGCTTTGCCTTGATTATGTGAAAGAATGGGATCTAGTATGAAAGCAGAAGATTTGGACTTAGAAAGAGCAAGGACAGATACTTTTTAGTTATCGGAGAGAAGGCATACTATGTGGGTATGAATGCTGGTAGGTGGCCAGGTGGTCCTAGGAGTGCGTGGGATTTATCTTATAACTGCTTCAGTTTTCTCAATGAAGAAAGAAGCATGATCATTAGTGAAGAGTGATCTTTCAATTCCCAGAATAATATACTGTTTTGGGTCCCTTATTTCTCCTATCATGAAATCTGAGAATGGTCAGTGAAATACTAGCTGACTTAACAACACCTGCCTACTTCTCCTCATTCCTTTCATACACTAGACGTATTTCTGTTCCTTTAACTCTACAATTTCACACCTCCAGGACTTTGCAGGTATATTCCTTTTTAAGTGAAATCTATTTTCTCCTTCTTTATACTTGGCTGAGTTTTTCTCATTCTTCAGGTTCATCCTCTTCTGGATGTTCTCTCTTGATAATCCAACAGTGTGTTCACCACCATCCCCAGATACTCTCTGTCATATTACCTTGTTTAGTTACTTATTATAATTACCAAAACATGTCAGAAATTGCCATGTTATTTATTTCTTGACTTTATATCCCTCTCTGGGGACTTTAAACTCCTTGAGTGGAGATATTTTTTTTCTATTATGTACACTACAATATCTCAGGACTGATGTGATGTCTACCTAGCATAGTTTTATTTATTGAGTAAATGAATAGACAAGACCAGAGGGAGACCTCTATACCCCTTACCCAGACTGCCAACTTTTTCTCAGAAATAGGATAACATCTAAGAATCTCCAAGAAGTTAATTAATTGTTAAGCCAATGAAGGGAGTCTATAATCGTGAGATGAAAGATTAAACACACACACGCATGCACACACACACACAAAAGAAAAAGGCAAAATTGTGTTTGCCTGAATGCCAAAATGTAATTTTCAAACATGAATGCTTCATAAGAAACAAGGAGCTACAGATACACTGAAGAGTGGTATCTCAGAGTGAGGGCATAACGACGATTTAAATATTATTTATCTATTTTTGGTTACGTATATTTTTTGTATATACATGTATAGACAGAGAGAGGACAGCCATAATTTACCAATATCAATCCATTATTTAAGAAAATGTAGACCTAATTGCCACATGCCCTCTTACACCTTCTATGTCATACTTCTTCTTTCCTCAATGACTTCAGCATTGGCTCAGTTTTCTTTTCAATTATAATTCCTTTTTGGCAACTCCAACATCCTCAATAATGACTCATCTCTGAATCTGGCTTCAGTTTAACTTCCTCAAATGTAATGCCCTTCACCTTTACTTCATTTATACGACATTCAGCACAGTTATACCCACTACTTGATCATCTCTCGAACTATTTCCAAGATTCTTAATCTAAGATTTGCCCTCTCTGACCACAAACTGATAGCCTTCTACCTCTTCCTCTTGTCATATCAATGTAACCACTCCTTTGTCACCACACAAGGTCTAGTCTCTTAGCACTTTCTCATTTTCAAACTATTTGTGATATTTGCCTTTTCCTTGATATGCTCTTCGATCACCCCTTTTAAAGCCATGCTCTCCAGCTCCCTAGAGTTTTTCACCGCCGCAACCTACTTCAGTAACTGCTCTCTCGATTCCTAGTTCTGGATAAATCTCACCATCTCATTTCTCTCATGCTTCCCATACCTCTGAGGTATGAATGAGAGATATTGCTGATACTGAAAGAGTACTAGAATTTTAGGTTTTCCAATTTCAACTGGACCCTTGGCACTCATTGGTAATAACTGTCTTGTTCCCTTATTTCTTTCTTCATCGTATCGATCTTTTCTTTTCCTCTGAGGAACTGAGCAGGGTCTAAAATTAGAACCCCTAAGGCTCTCTCCTCTGAACCCCTGTAACATTTGGTATCTGTGCCAAGGGGCTAAGATCAATATGGCTGTCATATTAACCTCTTTTGTTTCCTTCTGCCCTCCTCTCCCTTCCCTAATTGTCCCTCACTTAAATTCTCATCTAGATTTCCAATTAAATTATAAATCTAGAGTTGATCCATAAAATAGGTACTGTCTATAAAAGAAAATGTGGCTGGTTGGTTAGGGAGCAGAAAGAGCAAGAGAAACTTCCTGAACAGAGTCACCGGAGGGAACAGAGACTACTCAGGGTTCAGATATAAGGTTGGGAAAACCAAGAAGTGCATATTCTCTTACCTCCACCACCTCAGACTTCCCAGAATGATGGAATAAAGAGAGAAGACATGTACAGATTCTTGCGAGGAAGGGCCCTGACCTGTGTTTCCAAGATATGTGTCCCATGGAGGTGACACATCCCAGCTAAAGAAATGACCTTAGTGTCTGTTGGTAGGCAGGACCACAGTAAACAGTGCAAAGATTTCAGTTTCCGAAGTGAGATACAGAAGCAATGAAGGTATCTGAGTGAGAAATCTTAATAGTGGTCTTTTTGCAAAAAGAAGGAAAGTGCCATGGATGGCCACACTCCAAAAGCCAAGAAACTATGGAAGACTCAGGAAGCTTTCACACCATCAGAGAACAGGAGGGGAACCCTCAACATGATTCTGATTCTCTTACTACTAAGTTTTATGAGAGGGAAGTCAGTTGTCAAGTGGAGCTACAGAAGTAAAGATATAAACAGTTACATAGAAATGGAGACACAAGTATATGTCTTATGGACAGATTTATAAACGCTCCATGCTTACTGGCACCTCATTTGTGCTTATGATGACCAGACAGCCAAGCTTTTTCAAGCCTAAGCAGAACTAAAAATTTTTCCAATCATTTTTCTTAAGACAACTCAAACACACACACACACACAAATTGAACGGGCCACATTTCTGGTTTGGGAAATCTGATCTGATTGCTCTGCCTTTGCTATGATAGGAAGTGAGGATTTTCTTTGATTCCGAGACTTTAAAAACTATAAACTCAACAGTGCAAAGAAAGCCAGACTGATTTAATAGCTTTTTTGACTTCCAAGTCATTTTTATGCCAATACTGTCCACCCCGAAGTGGATTATTCTCAATGTATTTCCATAAGAAGATGAAATGTCACTAGTGTCCTTTGAATAATGAGGCATGAAAAAAAGAAGGGGACAGTACCCGGACATGATACATGGGAGAGGAAGTTGCATAGGTGGCCCCCCTGGGAAATCCTTGGTGAAACAAGAGGAGATGTGAGCAAAAGGGGGAAAAAATCACAGAAGCAAAAAGGAGGCAGTATCAGGTGGGTGGGAAAAGAGTAGGTGGGTGAAAGGGAACAAATGGAATGAGGGTTTTTCTCAAAGAGTCAAATTTAAAAAGTGAAAGAGGATTACAGGGGAAGCAGGACTAAGGCACTCTTTGGGAACGGGCATAAACAGAGCCACCAATGTAACATGTTCGAGCGAAGAGGAATATAATGATAACTCTCTCCTCCTCGCCCAACTGCAACTGATTTGGTAATCCGTCTCTACAGAAGTGATTAGGCCCTTCAAGGGCAATGTAATGGATCAATGGATTCAAACAATTGCAGGTATGTACACAAATCTGAGTCGGGGAAATGGAGGGTGGGGGGACCCTGAAAACAGAAGGCCACTGTTTGTCAGAGCCCCTTAGCAACAACATCTTGTTTTCCATTTGCTTGATTGCATCATTTGCATAAGATCAAACACAGGGAGTTGTAGACAGGGAAAAACAGATCACTCTAATATGCATTAGAAATGGATCCACAGGCATCATCCTGAGACGTGTTACACGGAAATGCATCCCGGTGCATGGAAACCTCACCGATTACTGTCAAGCAAACTATAATTTACAATACCGGCCATGAATTATATGCTATTTTACGATTGATTTCATGCTGTTGTTCAGAGAATTTCATTGATCTCAATTTACAAAATGAACCAATAAGTAGGCAATGATTTTCTTTTAACTCCTGGTGTAAACTGAGGAATTTATATCTTATCGGTTTCTCCCATTAGAAAATTAAAACACGATTCTTGCTTCTTTAGTATCTAATGTATGTTATCTAGTTGCTTTTCTGACAACCTCCCAGTGTCATTTGGTAAATGAAACATACAGCTTCTTCCTGATTTTTTCTCCTGTCCTATGCATCCTTCTCACAAGTCAACACCAGGATGTTTAAAAATGCTGGAACAATTTAGGTGACTACTGACCACATCTCCTTCTGTCATTTGATATTCCAACTTGAGAACCACTGCTAGGTTATGGTTCAGCGAGAACACGTCTTAGGCAGCAGACCTAAGAGGTGGTGTGTTTTCCACAGATGCCTGGAAAGCAATGAGCTATGCCACAATGCACGTGGAATGTCAGGTTGCATTCATCTCTGCCACTGTGTAGCCCCTGCTTCACAATTGCTTGCTCAGCCTTTTGATTCCAGAAAATCAGATTATGACCTTATAATTAATAAAAATGGAGGCTTTCTTTAGCCTCATCATCATTGCTCTTCTGCTCTTCATAGAAGCTGAAACTCGCAACATACTTGTCGTTGGCCAGGTGAGCAACGAACCACCACTAACATCCAGTCCTGTGCTTTCAAACTAATTTGCAGAACCGGAATCACTTTATCCTGCTCTGTGCTCATATATACAACCTCACCCAAACTACAACACTAGCCAAAGTTTCTATGTGTGCTTATAATACTTTCCACCTCATCAGAGAAATCCACATCTCTCCCTTTCATCAAAACCTTGCCCAAAGCTTGTATTAGCCATGGAGCAACGCCTGACTTCCCTTTATGTGTAGACAGCATTCCCTCTATTTAGCTGTAGTCTTCACAAATCTCCCTTGTAAGCATCCTCATAAGCCAGAAGTATTTATGGTGTTGTAAGTTCTTTGAGAACAAGGATGCTTCTTCTTCCAGGCATCCCCTATGACTTCTAATACTTCGGACCCTCCTCATGGTTAAATAATAAAAACTTCATTGTGATAAAACTGGAAGTAAGAAAACCTGGTCCCTCTATCAGGATAGCAGCATGTGTTTGGGGGAGCCCAGCCTGCTGGGAGTTGTCAGTCACTAGTTTGGAAAAAAACAAAACAAAACAGGAACTATTACTGTCAGTTGTGATAATGATGGACGATGCTTCCTCATTTTCCTCTTTTCTTCTTTGGCTGGTTACAACAAAAGGCTCCCATGCAAAACTCCTAGGCTGACAGCATTCTAATCCAGCTGTCTTCCAGTCTGGCTTCCTGAGTATCTCTAATACCTGATTTGTAATACAGTATAGTACATTGAGCCCAGGTTGTTTTTCTTGGTTATTTTTATAATATAACCCTAGAGCGGTCCTCTTCTCTCTCTCTTTCTGTCTTGGTCTCTGTCTGTCTCTCCCACTCTTTCTCCCCTTACATACACACATTAACAATCCACCCTCTCCTCTACGTTGCCTCTAGATAAGGACAGATCTAGAATGAAGGAGTCAGGAACTGCCTTCTAATTTTCATAAATGCTTTCAACTCACAAGCCAAGGAGGAGTGTATTGAGATAAATTTCCAGGAATATTATCTAAAGAAACTTGAGTCATATAACTTAGCCAAATATTTCTTGCAAAACTGGTGGATATGTCCCCAGACTTAGATGGACATTTGCTACTATCATATTAGGAACTATCATCTTAGGAACTGGTTATTACATTGCAACACAACACTGTACTCATGTGACATATTGTTAAACAACAGAAGTTAATGAGACATGATGAGAATAATAAGTGTCTAACTACCTGTAGAACAAAAAGAGCAAATGAATCCGTGCTCCCCCAAAATATGATATTGAAGGTAAGATGTTATTAATTCAGTAACAACAATGGCTATAACATTGACTATCTACTGTTTGGTAGGCCCTGTTAAACACATTTTATACTCTTTCATGTATTTTAAGTCTCAAAATAACTCTGTGACACAAATAATGTTATTCACAATGTACAATAACAAAATTTCAGCCCAAAGAGGTCAGCTGTGTCAACACCTGTGTTGGACCCTGCATAAGGATCAACGGCCACCTGAGTTCACCCTGAAAGCAGTGCAGGATTTAGTTTGGAGGTGCCCATGGCCTGATCCTATTTCACAAAGGGGACTCCACCCAGTTCACACCTAGCACTGCCAGCTTAGTAAAGTATCACCTGAGAAAGGTTTTTGGTGAAGATGCATCATCAATTAAATATTAATTTAATGCTTTTCTAACTAAGCCCTGTACTGGACACCATGTGTGATAAAAGAGAAGTAATGAGTATGAGAGAAGTGATATTGTGATAAAAACGTTTACTTCTTAGATATTTGTTCTAATAGTTACAGAGGCTTGCAGAGGATCACCTGTTTAATTCATCATAAAATGCCCTTGCAATTTAATTTGGAATGATGTGCTGAGAAAATTATTCCTGCATATAAGAAGAGAATATGTAAAATGAACACAATGGATTCTCATAACTTAAATTGTAATGTTAGGGTGTAAATAAATATCCTATTAAAATTATGCTTTTCCATCAACCTGTGAAAATACAATGCATCATAAGCAAACACTGTGTTTAGAGAAGCTGGAGCAGTCTTCAATGTCACAACTAGAAATATTTTGGCCCATTATAAGACTTACTGAATTGTCTATCCTTGAGCCATTTCCATAAAATGACAGGCTTTTCTCTTTTAAAACAGTAATTTTCAAAGAATGGTCTATTGACATTCCTCCAGGAAAAACACTTGTATTATAATTGTCCACACTATGACAGTGTCTAACTTTTTTATTTCTAAAGTAATATTTTACTGATGATTTTAAATAAAGTAATAAGTCTGTGATGGTTAATTTTATGTATTAACCTGGCTAGGCTATGGTGTCCACTTGCTTGAACAAACATTAGTCTAGCTATTGCTGTGATTAATACTTAATAATCAGTTGACTTTATTTATTATTATTATTTTTATTAAAGATTTTATTTACTTATTCATGAGAGACAGAGAGAGAGAGAGAGAGAGAGAGGCAGAGACAGAGGCAGAGGGAGAAGCAGGTTCCACGTAGGAAGCCCAATGAGGGACTCGATCCCGGGACTCCAGGATCATACCCTGGGCCGAAGGCAGGTACCAAACCGCTGAACCACCCAGGGATCCCATCAGTTGACTTTAAATAAAGCAGATTACTCCCCATAACGATGGTGGGTCTCATCCAATCAATTGAAGGCCTTAATAGCAAAAACTGATGCATCTTAAGTAAGAGGAATTTTGCCCCAAGACTGAATCACAGAAATTCTGTCTGTTTCTTGCCTGCTGGTGTGCCCTGCAGATTTTGGATTCAAGAGTGCAGGCTGAGTCTCCCACTTGCTGACCAGACTTACAGATTTCAGATTTTAGATTTGCCAGCCCCCACAATCATGTGAGTCAATTCCTTAAAATAAAAATAAAAATTCCCCTCCAGGAATGCCTGGACGGCTCAGTGGTTGAGCATCTGCCTTTGGCTCAGGTTGTGATCCCAGGGCCCAGGATTGAGTCCCACATCAGGCTCCTTGCCTAGAGCCTGCTTCTTCCTCTGCCTATATCTCTGCCTCTTTCCCTGTGTGTCTTTCATGAATAAATAAATAAAATCTTTTTTTAAAAAAATCCCCTCTGATCATTTACCCCTTTACCCTAATATAATATTTGTGGTCCCTCATAAAAAGGGGACCTCATCTTGAGTGTAAGGAATATGTAGATTTCTCTGAGGGTATCTGATAGAGGAGAGTGGGTGTCTACTTTGCATAAGAACTGGAAACCAGCATTCTTGGCACAAGGAGCAAGTTTGGTAGTCATGGAAGAAACAAATCTGGGTGCATTCTTCACTCCGATTTATCTGTGAATATCAGAACAACTCGTGAGATGGCCTGACAGAAGCCAATTTGTGTTATAAGCTGGGAAATATTCTGGAACATTTGCTTCTGATGCTCAGGGATGATGGTGTGTATCCAGAGCAAGGCCATGGATATGCTCAGTGGAGTTACTTTTTGGCCATTTGATATCAGGCTGGGTACTAAGTGCATGTGAGAAAACCTACGTGACTCCCTAGAAATGCAAGAGGATTAGTATGCAGAAGGCAGAGATCATCTACTAGCAGGTGAGGGTGATGAGCAAGTCAAATATGAGTATTAGAACTAATGATACTTATTATATATTCAGATGTATGAGATCTGGGAAATGCTGACATAAATCTATCTAGATCCATCCATCCATCCATCCATCGATCCATCCATCGATCCATCCATCCATCCATCCATCCATCCATCCATCCATCTATCCATTATCCCTTAATCTATATCTGCTTTAGGGTATACTCAACAGCTGTCTCCTGCCTCAAATCTTTAGTTTGGGATTCTTTACGTTTCTTTTTTTTTTTTTTAAAGATTTTATTTATTTATTGTGGGGGGGCGGGGAGAGCAGAGAGAGAAGGACAAGCAGACTCCACGTTGAGTGCAATGCTTGATGCAAGGCTCCATCCCACAACCCTGAGATCATGAACTCAGCTGAAATCAAGTGTCTGACACTCAACCAACTGAGCCACCAAAGTACCCCAAGACTCTAGATGCTTCTTAGATGGACAATGTCCTTACAGCATGGATTCAGGACAGGAAAATGAAAATTGGTATACTTCATATGTAACAGAGAGAGGAGATCTGGATCTCTTTTGTTTTTTTTATATAACCCCAAACCAACAGTCTCTCCATTACCTCTCAAAGACTTCAAAACAAATAAAAACTCAAAGTATACAGTGACTGAAAGAAAAAACAAAAACAAAAACAAAAAAAACAAACAAATTAGAGGAAGATATGGTCATTGACCTTGAGGAGAAAAAAAATAAAACTTCATTTGAGTAGTACAATAAATAGGTAGACAGGATACAAAAGATGTGTGCCATACACTAACCATATTTTACAAAAGTTAATAAATATGGTGTAATGATAAAGATGCAAGACAATATATCTGAATCCAGAACTACCTGGCTAATACCTAATACAGCATTTACATTTAGATGTAAATCATTTAGAACAATGCCTGATAGAGAATAGCATTATGTGTTCATTAATTAAAAATAATGTTAGAAGTGTCTGGATGGCTTAGTCAGCAGAGCATCCAACTCTTGGTTTTGGCTCAGGTCATGATCTCAGGGTCCTCAGATTGAAACCCATGAGCGACCCACTCCTCAGGAGTCTGATTCTCCACTATTTCTCTCTTTCCCTCCTCCCACTCATGCCTTCTCTTTCTCTAAAATAAATTAATAAATCTTTAAGAATGTTAATACACTTAATTACGACATTATTTATATAATGATTTTCTTAATTTTTTCATGAAACTAGTGTTTTTTAGATTTTGGGGGGACTCTATGGAAGCACATGGTAAAAAATTAAATGAGTAGAGTACAAAATGAAAAGCAAACATTTCCCTACATTTCCAACTCTTGACAATTGCAAACACAGGGATAAGAGGCTCTCACACATGTGAGATGGCTATCATGGGTTTCACTGATGATAACCAGCACTAGCTGCATCTGCGTTTGGTTAATAACCATATAATCAACTTCCTTTTTTAAAAAAAAATTTTTGATGTAGCTGCTAATGCTAAGATCTATTACAAAAGCAGGCAGGCAAAACTTTTAAAAACTAGTGGATGACACTATAGTGAAAGGAAACAAGAAAAGAGAGAAAAAAGAGAAGAAATCACCAAACACTTGGCTTGAGTATAGAGTCTTGATTAGTGTGAATATGACTGAGTTACTGAAGTTTCAGGCCCCTATTTTTTCATTCCATTAAAAGGAATTTTTATCATGTGTAACATCTCTCCCTGTAATTGTTGTGAAGATAAAAGATAAATAGCCATAAAAATTTTATAAAGAAGAATTTATCATGTAGGTAAGAGATAACAATTTTAAATCATTATCAAAAAACAGCAGAGCCCGATTCTTTATATTTAGATGTTATTCCCATGAATTAGTGCTCATAAACTGGGAATGATATACTTTTAAAATGTTTATCATGTAATTATGTAAAACCAAGATATCTTTTTTTAGCTAGGATATCTTTTTTTTTTTTAGCTAAGTCCAAAACATATAATGAATTTCTTATGAAAGGAAGCATATATATTTGATTTAATATATGCAAATATAGTTCTTTTTGTCATTTATTTATTTATTCATTCACTCCACAAGTATTTGCGGAGCATCTGCCATGTGCATCTACTATGTGATTTATATGCTAAGAATAGCAGATAACAAGATACATACAAGATATTTTCTTTTGAACTATACACTGCTCTGGGTTATGTTTTCCAAATTTCAGAGATCCTATGCTTTATCTGGTATAGACATTTATGAGGTACTCATGATTCTAAACCAGTTTAATTTCTATAGCCTCAATAATTCACCATATAAAATGGTAAATGGTTTGAGACGAATATTTGTGCAAAATTACAAATTATAGTGTATCTCCTATGATAGAAACTGAATTATTTATAAGGAGAACTAACATAGGAAGAACTAAAGTTTCACTTATTAACAACAGAGAAATCCACATACACCCATTTATTTTGTCTCAGAGCAAACATCTTTCTGTCTTTTTATATTTTATATTTGAATAGCCTCACCGTCACTGAAATTATAACAAACTTTTATTAGGCCTTTCATAGTAGTAATTTTACAAGATTTTTATTTCCTTAATTGCACTCTGAAATCTCCTTAAATACTTCTATTAATGTTGGCTTAATGTAACTATTTATGAGCTAATTTTATTTAGGCATATCTTTTAAATATTTCTTCACAGTGATAGAGTTGACTATAGCTGTCATTAAAACAAAATAATTTCAAAAATGGAAACCAAACTTTATGAAATGTTTTTTTTTTTCAGTAGAGGAATTCTATAGATGCTGAATTTTAGAAATGTCTACTCAAAAGTTTGTTGGAGTTCAGTTTATACTAAAGGTCTATAGCATCATGGAAAACATTTATTTGATTTATATTTTAAAAACCAAGCTTAACTTGAAAGCAGTGATTCAGCTGAGGGGGAAAATCTTTTAAAATTATCTATATAGTCTTTTCAACACCCAGAGTTCCAACCTAATAGAATTTATGACCTGCATCCTCTTGATTTTTGCATAATAGAGCTACACAACTGGCAGAAAGTGACTTTCTAATCTCCCTACATGAAATAGATATTCAAATACTTGCATATTTGGTAGCATATCCCTAGGAGTTGCTGGACTTGTATACATTTCCACAACACAGTGGGAAAAAAATACAGAGGGCAATGCAACAATATCATCTTTGCAAAATAGCCTTTAAAAGTTGGGATTCAGAAGACAAACTTTCCTAAACTATATTGGATTTTTTTTTTTTTTGACTCAAAACTCTTTTTCTCCTGTTCCAGGTTTGAATGCAACGTAGAAGTATAGTAAACACAGCGATGGGATTTTTAGTCAAGCAAGCGGAATGCCTTTAGGTAAGTCTTAAGTCATTCATTAACACTCCTCTGAAGTTTTCCAACCAGAGTAAAACAAGAATTTTATTTTGAAAATATGTGCCAATCTTTTGCTTGTGATTATATGGAATTTAATTACATAACTGCTTGGCATGTTTAAAATAGCTGATCAACTTTTATTATACTTTAATATAATCAACTGAGTCATATTTGTAGCCGTGGGATACCACCTCTCAGGGATTATATATAAATTGCATGGTTATGAGCTTTGCAATAGTCTGTGTAGCTGTACAATACAGAGAAATAGGATGCAAATATTTACCCAATATATGTCAAGTATTGAGACATGTGTCACTTCTCTGATACCAATCGACTTAGGTCTGGCTGTCAGTGTCAGATAAATTACTCTGTCTCTGAACAACCCTTTGGATATCAGTTTGGCATTCTGGCAAATTCTCCACATAGTAATGTGCAGTTTTCACATAAATGAAAAAATCCCTTCATCTCTTCATTTTGAAACAATCTTTATTGTTCTCCTACTATATGCACATACCCCTCCATTTCTTCAGGTTAGAAGATGAAAGATACAGTTCCTGCCCTCAAGGGACTCAATCTAGTGAGGAAGACCACTCAGTCAACCAGAATTTCTAGTAGAGTATGCTAAATGATATGAGAAGCAGGAATATGGAGAGGAAAATTATAAGCTACATACGTCTACATACATGGGGACAGTCCCAAATCAAAGACTACTGTATTGTTCAGCCTCAGAATAATCAGTAAAGATGCATGATTGGATAGACTAATGCATAAGTGAATAAAGAAAGAACTACAAATCAACATTCTTGAAAATATTTTGTTTTAATATTCTTTAGGATTTATTCTCCAAAAGGAATGAATGAGTGAATGAATGCACAAATAAATGTTTAATCTTCACTACTTTGGTGCATAGTTGTAAATCAGTGTCAAATACATGTACTGTGGTGGGCTGAATTATATCCCTCCAAAATTCATACTTTGATCCTGTAACTCCCAGTACCTCAGAATGTGGCTGGTTTTGGAAATAGGGTCTTTAAGGAGAGGATTAAGTTAAAATGAAGCTCTGACAGTGGGCCCTAACTCAGTTTGACCTGTGTCCTTATAAGAAGAGGAAAGTTGGACGCACAAAGACACCAGGGATGTCCGTGCAGAGAGGAAAGACATGTGAGGACATAGCCAGAAGGCGGCCATCTGCAAGCCAAGGAGAGGAGCCTCAGGAGAAACCAAACCTGCTGACACCTTGATCTGGGACTTCTAGCCTCCAGGACTGTGAGAAAATGAATTCCTGTGATTTAAGCCACCTAGTCTGATATTTTGTCATGGCAGCTTTAGTGAACTACCATGGCTGTGAGTGGATTAAAAGGAGAGATTATTCTTTCATGTCCATAGTTAATTGAAACAGGGATGCTATGTGGTCATGCAGTGGTATGGTTTTAAAAATGATAGTTTACACTTCAGAACTTGTCATTACTGACTTTAAAGAAATAGCCCCTGTCCTATCAATACTACACTCTGCAGACCTATATTTTCTGCATTTGTCTCTTCAATTTATGAGTGTACAATTTTAGACAGTTCCCATTTAAAAATCAGGCTTGCTTTAAATTTTAAAAACTTAAAGCTAACACAGGAATGAGACATTTTAATTGACATGTTGTCTTTAAGAATACATTGATAATGTGATGAAGATATGACTGTTGTATTAATATTTTGACACCACTGAATGTTATTAATAATGTAATGACATTTTCCCATCATTCTTTTCTTTTAAACTCATCTGCTTGAGATTTGGGATTTGGGATTCAGAGAGTTATCAGAGTAACAAAATTCTAATCCTAGTTGTGCCATTAACTAGCTTTATGATTCCAGGCAGTCAATTCTGAATCTCTATCTCCTTATCTACCAAATGGGAATAACGTTGTTTAACCTTTATACAACACTGGGTCATTTAAAGACTTTTGGAGCTGGTACATGTGAAAATATTTTGCAAATATAAATTATCACCAAAAAAAAATCAAAAGATATTCACTGTTCTTGAAGGTGAGAAAAATCTACTTATGTTTTTCTATCTAAGGAAGAATCTATGAAGGAAAGTATTTCTAGATTTGACTACAAGTTTTAGCAAAATGACTTCATTTAAAAGCCACCGCAAGTGGGCCGCCTGGGTGGTAAAGCATCTGACTCTTGGTTTCAGCTCAGGTCATGATCTCAGGGTCATGAGATTGATCCTCATGTTGGGCTCTGTGCTCAGCATGGAGTCTGCTTGAGATTCTCTTTCTTCCTCTCCCTCTACCCCTCCTGCTCATGCTGTCTCTCTCCCTCTCTAAAATAAGTAAATAAAATATTTTAAAAACCCCACCATAAATGAAGTAAAAAAAAATTACCAAAATGGGAAACAAGAACTATGATAGAGTGTACATGCAAATTTTAAGTATTTTTAATGTATATTAAGAAATATTTATAAAATAGGAAGAAGAATATTTCCCTTTAAGTAATGCCACACACACAAAAATATCTGGAGAATTAATTTTAAGGAATTAGAAATGCACACACACAAAATGTTATATAAAACAATGTTAAAAATGCAGTACTGTTTATAACAGAAAAAAGTGAGAAATAATCCAAATATTATAATGATTTGCTTAAGTATATTGTGAAATATTTTAAAATACTGTGCAGGTGTTTAAAGCAGGATTTAGAAAGTAATTTAGTAATTTGGTAATATGATCACTATATATCGTAAAGTGGTAAAAAATTGTAAAAGAATCTGACCCAAGTTGTATGTGCATATCTGTGCATCAACAAAAAGAGATCAGAGGATGGTGAATATACAAGTTGAAATGTGATTAGTGATTGTCTCCAGTGGGTGAAATTATGGACAACTTTAATTTTTTTTTCTAAATTTTCTTTTGTACTTAGAATTTACCATTTTGTAATAATTTTGTTTTTAAATTATACTTAATTTTGAATGGATAACAGATTAATACATAGGCATAGTACAAAATCTAATACAAAAGAGCTCACATGAAAATCAAATCTTCCTCTACTCTTATTCCCAAGTTATCCAGTTCCTTTCTAGAATCTTAGCAATTATTATACTTTTATGTATACCTCCAGAGGAAATCTAAGTATATAACCAAATATGAAAATGTTAGTGGACTATAAAATATACTTTTCCACTCCAGTACTTTATGATATACTTTAAGGTGCTACCTGATTGGTAAAGATCTGTTCATTCTATTAAATGAGCATGTAATATACCCAGTGTGCATATTAGTTATTAACCATAACTTGTATAACTAGTCTTTTATTGATGGTAAAAGTCAGAAAGATGTTTGGAATGCTACTTATTACTATATTTGGTTATTTTTATTAGTGCTATACATCCATCAGATTTAAAGCAGCTGACCGAAACCAAAAATAAGACAATTAATAACTCAATCTTCACCAATTATTTTCGTACTGGAAAAATAATAGGTAATATTTTAAATACACATTTTGAATGAACACAGTCGAATGTGGGTAGGGCACTTAAGGTATTTAGACTTTAGCTACAAAAATGATATCATGGGTGTAATGCATCACTAATGGCATCAGGAATGCTCTGGAATGATATTCCAATGCAGATGATAAAGGTCAAGGAGGCCACTTGTTGTGATGGGCACTTGGTGTTATACATGTGTGATAAATCACTATATTCTACACCTGAAACTAATGTTACACTCTATGTTAACTAATTGGAATTTAAATATAAACTTGAAAAAAAAATCAAGGAATCAGTGGTCTCCATACAAAAAAAGTAGAGGCATATTCTAAACAATCATTTCTTATTTTGGAAAGGAAGCCATGCACTGATAAGATTTGAGGGTTTCAACAATGGGAGAAAATAAATCAACAAAATAGAGATGCAATTTTAAGAAAATAGATAAAATTTTAGGGAAATTCTCAAAAGGAAGAACATGGGTGGACAGCAGAGTTGAGTGATTTATAAAACACATTCAAATGAAAAAATATATGTATGTAAGTAAGGCTGAGGCTTTGTTGGCAGATTCTAGTATTTGTAAATTTAACAAATGAGCCAAATTTCGCAATTTTAACAGTCGACATTTGGAATGGTGCTCTAATTCATAATGATTTTTTTCAGAGGCTATATTTTTCTTTCTCTTCTTCCAGTAGCTAGATCCTACCTCTCTGGCCCAAAGGTGGACATATGATCCAAAATGGAACAATCAGCATCCTTTATTTTTCAATCTGGATTTGAGGAGGTGGTCCAGCTGTGGGGGAAGAACTCAGAATTGGTGCTCACTATGTTCTCCAGTCCATGAAGAAAGACTACATGTTACAATACAATAGAGAGTGGTTCCCATTCCAGAAAGAAACAAAGATGAAATCGTTGGATTTCTACCACTTGCAGCTAAAAGACTCAGGACTCATAAGTATATTTACTTTGTAAAACCAAGAATGAATAATAATTGCATCTTTGAAGCACTCAAACTTTTGTCATGGATAAAATCCAATATATCACAAAAGACATTTTCAATATAAGATAGCTATCAAGTAGTTAGGTGAATGAAAAAATTTTTTTTTTCTTTCTGGTTTTATTACTGAGTCTTTCCTTACTAGAAGTAACCTAAGCTTTCTTGGTCATTAATTGTTTGTATCTCTGATACAAAGATACTATTTTGAAAATAATTTATAAAAATGTGAAGTGAACATTATCCTTTAGGGAATTGGAAGGCTTCTATAGACTCTCTGAAAACAATCAAAATTTGAGAAAAGTAAGATACGAGGGAAGACTGCTTTGAATTTAGTCTCTGACTCCTTTATTACTCTTACATGTTCAATACAACTAAATTCCCCAAATATCACTGATGTCTGTGTACTGGGCACTTCTCTATATCATTTATGACTTTAAAGGTTTAATTCCTCTCTGTCTTTGTTTTTAGAGAAAGGGCATCCTCATAATCTGAGAATGTAGGGTCGGTTAATAGTGCTACTCTCCTCTAGTTTGCTGAATTTCCTAAATCGGATAGAAAGACAATGACACTAAAGCTTATCCAGACATGATTTCTTAACGATGTCACTGGGCTTTACTCCATAATCGAGGACCCTAAAAATATACAATTTCAGGCTTAGGATCTGCAATAAGGTTAATGGAAATTTGTATCAAGGGTAAATACTTTAGCAGACTGTGTCATCAGGAGATATTTAAACACCATTTAAAAGGATTTAAAATAAGTAGATTTGATTTTACACTGACTAATGTACAGAAATATAATACAATAGAGCTGTTAACAAATAAACATAATGCTTTCTCTTCTCTTTTGCTCATCCTTTGCCATCTGTATTGCTAAGTCCAATTAGCTTCTTGCATTTAAAGTTCTAACCTACTTGCTTTTTCACCTACTGAATGGAGACAACAGCTGTGTGGGTTCAGCCGTGACTACTTTGGACTAATGTCATTACTTCAATTATTTATTTTCCAAAACACTGATTAGCTCATGCTATATCATTACTGTAAATCCTTCAGTGGTCCTCCATTGCCTCCGAACAAAGTTCGAACATCTCAATGTACCTGTAGCACCTTTGATAATTTGACTCTCACCTCGCTTTTCACTGTTCCTGACCAGCTACCCAGGGCACTCAGTCATATTAAGCAAGGCCCTATTTAATTTTCATGAAATGCACATGGACAGCACTGTGCCATTGACTCTTCTGCCCTGGTCCTTAGGCTTGCCTGATTTCCAGTTCTGAAACTCTACTCGAAAGCCTGCAAAAAGTCACTTCCTTTGTGACACTTAATCCTCCTGATTACCTCTCCCTTTGTTCTCACATCTGTCAAAGAACTCACCACCTGCTGGACAGCATTATATTTAGTTGTGTCTATTTCTGTCTAAGCAACTGAACTGGGAATGATTTGAGGAAAAATGGAAATGTCTTAATCAGCTATGTAACTTCCAACTTTGTACATACACAGTAGATGCTCAACAAGAGCATCTAAATAGATATGTAGTTGAGTGACATGTCTGAAGGGGATTCTTTTTCTTTGAATCTTTGCTATGATATAACAATATCATTGTATCATTTCTACAATTAATAGCACATGATTGTTGATCATTTACTATGTTATGAAAGACTTGTGAGCACCACACTAACCACTTTTACATACATTATCACATTTAATTCTCCCACTAAGTGCTAAGGTAGTTCTATTTCTGTTTTACCAGGAAACCACGGCTTAGCACCTGTGTGATTCTTCCTCTGAACCCTGTACAAATTCCTCCTCTTTGAGGATGGGTGGAACCTGAGAATATGAGATATCACTCCCATGATTACCTTGCCTTTTATGAATAAAAGAGATGACCCTGGTGTGCCCAATCTAACTATGAGCTCTTTAAAAGCAGCCTTTTTTTCCAGCTGGTAGCGGAAGTCAGAGAGATTCAAAGCATGAAGGGGATTTGGTGCAAGAGAGGTTCTTGCTCTGGAGGTGGAGGAGGCCATGTGAGAAGCTCTAAAAGTTGAGCAGCCCCTGGCTGACAGCCAGCTAGGAGACAGAAATGTCAGCACTGGCACTGCAAGGAATCGAATTCTCCCGACAACCTGAATGAGCTTGGAAGTGAATTCTTTCCCAGAGCCTCCAGAGGAGAGCCTGACCTGTCCAATTTCTTGATCTTGCCCTAATGAGACCCTAATGAGTAACCCTGCCAAGCCTACCCAACCTTCTGACTTACAGAACTATGAGCTGGAGGGTGGGCATTGTTTTAGGCTGCCTCCTGAAGTTCCCTGGCAGTTTATGCCACTGGGAGACTGAGTCATGGCCATTAGAGCATGGGCAGAGGTAACATAGGTCACTCCCAGGCCTGACCCATAAAAATCTCCAACTTTCTATCCTTCATCCCCTTACCTTCCTTGATGCAGCCAAGGAGATAAACTCCAGAGCAACCTTGCGAGTCATGTGTAAGGTGCGGCAGACCGGACATCCACCTGGTATGCTGAATGACTGTGTACAGGATGGAAGCTTTGCTAATCGAACTCTTCACTGGCACAGGGCTGTTAACTGAAGGACAAGTGAATTTCTAGAGTGTTTCTGCTAATAGAAATTTGTGTGTGTGTGTGTGTGGTCACATCACTTAGGTTGTCCTAACTGATACACAGAAAGTTTTGTTCTATCTGAGAACTCAAGGAGAAGAATGATCTACTCATTTAACTGGGGGATGAGAATTCCAGTCAGAAAAAAATAGCAAGTTCAAAGGTCTAGACCTGGGAAAGGGCTTATTGCATTTTGAAAAAAAAAAAACCAAAAAAATCCAAACCAAACCAAACCAAATAAGCAGAAACAGAAAGGAAACCAGCACAGGACTGTAGAAATAGATAGGAGTAGGAGAATGGTATATGCTTGAGAAAGTAGATAGGAGTCAGAGAAGCATTGTCGGCCAATGTAAAAAGTTTGAATTTATTTTAGGGTTGGATATGAGGGATAAAAAATAAAAAGTGAAAGATTAATCCAGGTTTTTATTTCTGGCAAAGAGGTGAATAGTGTTACTGTTCTCTGGGATGAGAAACTCAGGAAAAAGAATATATTTTATGGGAGGTGGCAGATATAATGAATTCAGTTTTGGGGACTTGGAGTAAAATGCCTGAGGCAGGAGTGTCCAATATGTAGTTAGAAAATGTACATAGCTCAGGAAAAAATGTCAGAACTGGAGAGAAGGATTGAATCACCACAGAAATATTGTGTGGAGTGTTCCAAGAAGAACCCCGAGATAAACTAACATTTGTGGGTAGAGGGAAAGGAAGAAGAGAAGACACATGAGAGCTTAAGCAGTAACAGGAAAATTGAGAAGGTGGAGCATCCCAGACACTAAGAGAAGAACCTCTGTGATGAAGAAATGATCAACAATCTTTCAAAGTGCCATGACCTATAGAGCTTTCACATGGTCCCTGAATTGGGGAACATAAGAACTTTGACCCCCTTGGTGAGCATGGTTTCAATTGAGTGGCCAATTATTGATAAAGCCAATGGAGGGGTAGTGGGTTGAATTTTGTCCCCCCAAAAGTTGTTCAAACCTAACCCCTATTTTATCTGTGAATGTAACCTTATTTGGAAACAGGGTCTTTGCAGATATGATCAAGTTAAGATGGGGTCATGCTGAATTAAGGTGCACTCTCAATCCAACAAGACTGGTGTTCTTACAGGATGAGAGAAACCTGGACATGTCAAGCACATATGACAGAGACAGAAAGTGGAATGATGCAGTTGAAAGCCAAGGAATGCTCCAGACTGCCAGGAACCATGACCAGCTGGGGTGGGAAAGGAAGGATACCCACCTACGGCTCTTAGAGAGAGAATTAGCTCTGGTGACACCTTGATTTAAGACTTCTAGTCTCCAGACTATGAGAGAATATATTTCCTGTTGTTTTAGGCACCAAATTTGTTTTTTTCTTTGTTTTGTTTTGTTTTGTTTTGTTTTTTGTTTTTTGTTTTTTTTTTTTTTTGTATAGCTGGTTGGCTTTTTAGGTAAGCTCCAGGAAGGTAAGGAGGCAAAGCAAATGAGCCAGTGGAGGTAAGGACTGTGGCTGTGAAGGTGAGAAAGGCCAGCTGGGGAGCTTGGGAGCAGGAGTGGAAGATGAAACTCAGAACCAGGACAAGTTTTCTCCATGTTTCTCTCTTTCCTTCTCCCACGTGTAAGGAATGTGAGTCTCTAGAAATGCTGATGGAAAGAACTAGTACAGGTAGAGAGATAAAGAAAAGTCAGGCTGTTACAGAAGTACTCACCAAGGTAGGACAAGATGATCTAGAGGGGGATTAGCCCTCTGCAGGAGAATGGATACTTCTTTGTTTGCTATGGGAAGAAGGGGAACACTGATTCTGGTGTAGAAAAGTTAATAGGTTCTGTGACAGCAAGCAGAGGAATCCCAGTTAAGAACTTCAGTCTGAGATAGAAAGCAAAGTCATGGACTCAGATTCGGGGAGACGAGGGTTTGAAGAACTGTGATCAATGACTGAAGAACCAAAATGGAATGTGAGGCAAAGTGCACTCAGGAAACAATGGTGCAGAGCAAGCATTTAGAAGCCTATCAATGAATGGAGAACACTGGGTATTAGGATGGCACCAATCTGGATGCTACTAGATTTTCTTCAGCAGAGCTCAGGACCCCAGGTTTGGGTGCCAAGAACACAATTACATTCATCTAGAGTTTGTGGATTGCCACTTGAGTATGTTGAAATAATAACGGGGCAAGAAAGTTAAGAATACTGAAAAGAAAATATTTCAAGTTATTATGGAGTTACCTTAGAAGGCAAGGAAAGACAGGGTCCAATAGATGGGGAGAGCAGGAGAATAAGAAACAGAGAGTTTCAAAGAACATAAATATTTTCAGTGTGAGTAAATGAGTGAAAGAGCTGGAAAATGGGTGTTTGTTTTTGGATAGTGGCAGATTTGAGCCTAATATGTTAGACACAGAGCACTTCTAGGTGATGGTAAGGTACAAAGGTACTGAAATGAGGATAAATAACTTAATGGTATAGTTGAGTTTCCTAGAGATGAAAAGATAAAAGATGGTGGGGGGGCTGGTCTATCTAATGGGCTATTCCCATGACAGATGAAACAACACAGGATACTGTCAGACCTGGGGTAGAAAAAGAAGACGGGGCACATATAGGGGCTCAAGCCTTTATTGAACCAGGCAACAGAAGCAGGATGTTAGCAAAGATGAGCAAAACAGAGAAAAGAACTCCCTTTAGCCAAAGAGGTTGGATCTTATAAGATCAGTCAATACTACAGGAAGGTAAAAAACTCATCATCTGGAAAGATCTATGGTAAAAGAGAATCAGAGGGTGCTGACCCAATCCTCTTGATTTCTGAATTACACGGACATCAAAGAATGATTTACATTTGCCTGATGACTGAAGAAGAAATTTCTATCCTCAGGAGAGACTCAGTTTTCATTTACTTCAAGAAGGTCTAAGCAATATAACATGAACAGTATGAAGCCTTCTCTAACCCCCCCCCCCACACACACACACTGTACTATAAGCTCCCTGAGGGCAGACTCTTGGCACTTTGTGTTTTCCCATTGGCTCTTCAAGGCTCAGAAAAGTTGTAAGTATCTACATCGTAGACACCCGGTAATATTCACTGAATGAAGGACTTTTTCCAGATAGTTGTTGATTATCTCTTTTCTAAACTGTATTACTGTCATGGAATGTATCCATTTTTAAACCAATTTTGATTAGATGCCTATCTTCTCTGATATCTTTTATGTCTTTGAAGGAAGTCTTAGGATATTATTAAGCACAGAATCAAATATATAGAATTATAGATTGAATTGTGTCTCCCCCATCCCCGCCTCATCAAATTCATATGTTGATATTTTAGCCTCCAGCATCCCAGAGCATGACCTTATTTGGAAATAGGGCCACTATACCTGTAATGAGTCAAGATGACACTGTAATCCAATATGACTTGTGTCATTATAAAAAGAGGAAATTTGGCACAGGTAAGCACACAGGGAGAACACCATGTGAAGATGAAGGTGGTGAACAGGATGAAGCATCTGCGAGTCAAGGAATGCCAATGATTGCCAGCAAACTACCAGAGACCAGGAGGAGATGTGGCACAGAACACCTTCTCTCTTATGGCCCTCAGAAGACTCTAACCCTTCCAACATACTGATCTGGGACTTCTAGCCTCTAGAACTGTGAGACAATACATTTCTGTTGTTTAACTACTTTGTCATGGCAGCCCTAGCAAACTTACACAAGTAGTTTAACCAAAAAAAAAAAAAAAACAAAAAAAACAAAAAAAACAAACAAAAAACTACATATTGGATAATTACATGAAAATTTCTAAGAAGCTACAGGCACAGCCTACCTCATTAAGACTGTTTACCACATTTAGCATATTAATTACTGCTGAATTATGCATCGGTGTTTGTTGTCATTTACTTTAAAATATTAGTTTACTGATTCTCTGTGTTTTTTAAACTTAATACAGTTCATTTCAACTCAATGCAATTAGAGTTTACTAGATGCCAATAGGGTCCTTCTTTCTATGATACGTACTATAGAGATTATGAAAGTAATTACACGATAACTGTACTCAATAAACCTATATTTTTGTTTTCGATCAAGATTTATCCCCTTTAAATAAGTTTCTGTTACAAGATAGAATATATTTCAGTGACCAGTTTGTAGGAAAATTATAGGAAAGATTCTGTGAGTCAAAGGAAAATGTGTGAATTGAGGTAGATCATCAAACACATTGTGTGACATTTGGGTGGTAGTAGATAGTGCTGGAGATAAGGAGAAGACTGTCATTGACACTGGCTAAAACAGATGAATAAGACATCATTAAATATCAAGGTAAAGACTAGAGAGAAGTAAAAAAGAGAAGAATTAATGGGTGATAGAGTCCTGAAATATGCATCCTTTAAACCAATTCTATCATAGATATTAAAATCATGAAAAAATACTATGAAAATTCTGCTTTCTAATACCTAGAGTGTAGAGAATATGAAATATGAAAAGATTCCCCTTAAAGAAAATAAAACACTTAAATCCCATTACTGGAAGATAACCACTATTAACACATGGGTATATATAAACACACGTATACATGTATACACACAGATATTTAAGTAAAATAGACTCATGTGTTACATGCTGTCTACTAAAGTGTTTGTTTTTATATCCTTCCACAGTTTTCAATATTCTTCTACTGCTCCATAAGGTATATGGCCATACAATACTCCATGAGTGGACGGACATTTGGAAGTTATTTTGCTGGTGTACACAGGCCAGTGATTTCATGAGCTAACTTTCAATTTCATAGATAAAGACTTTCTATAATTATTTCTTTGTTTTGTATTTGGAGGAAGAGGCAGATGTTTCATTCCATAAATATTCCAAAGGCTTTCTAGAAAGTCAGAAAATATTAACTAATAGTGTTATAGCAGTGATCCAGAGGTCAGAGCATTCAGGGTAAATGAAAGACTACTCCACTGATCCACTGTCTGTCTCTACCTATATCCTCCAAAGGAAGGTGGGGACAAAAGTAAATAAATAAATAAACAAACAAATAAATAAAGAAACAAACAAATAATAAATGCTGTTTACTTCCGTCCATATAAAGCAAAAAAAAAAAAAAAAAGAAAGAAAGAAAAAAGAAAAGCGCAAACAAATCTGTGCTAGCAGGAAAGCAGTCACCTGAGTCAGTAGACAAGATTTGAAGGCAAAAAACAAGGGGCTTCTAGGGTGCTAAAAGTGTCTATTTCTTGGTTTGGTGCTGGTTCCGTGGAAGTGTTCAGATTGTGAATATTCATCAAGTTGTATGCTCAAGATATGCTTTTGATAAGAATTTATCATTCAATTAGAAAGTTTAAAAAAATTAAAAAATGATGGCAGTTCTCATGGTGTTTGGAATAGCAGTTAGCCTCTGTTTGTAAAGGTCTCAATGGAAGGGCATTTTCCATCACTTTTCCAGATTGAACTCTACTACTTTCCTACCTGGGTGTTATTTCCCTCTGTTCCTCTAAAATCTCTCCAAATACAAAGACCTTTCCTACCATTTGAGAAGATAATATTCATCACTTAGGTTAACAGATTATAGATAATATTTGGATATGGATCTTAAAATATAAATCTAAACATGTTTAATTTCTTCACATACTGGTACACTGTAGAAATATCTTAAAGTCAAAGTGACAGTTTGGTTGTATTGTTTACAATTAACCACAACTGATATTTGGACATCTGTACAAGTTATTTCATTTCACTTGGCCCTTAGTCACTAAGTTACTCTTTAAGAGTAAAGCATCCCCTGTTCATTGACCCAAGGATGTGGTATGTGGCCAAGCCTTGAGCAACTCTCCCGGAGTCTTTGATCACAGAGTTAGTGATCTAGCTTCTTTTCATAATTTAGGCTTTTTCCCCTTGTAGCCTCAAGGTTTCTTAGACTTTTTATAATTTAAGGCTACATGTCTGTGACATAAAAAGGGCACAAAGTACAACTTCAGTTTGTAATAAAGAAGCATCATGACTCATAGATGAGATCATTGCCTTATCTGAAAACCCTCATATAACTCTGTCTTACTAATACTCGGCCTTATGGATTAGAACACAAGCACGTTAACAGTATCCCCTCAATAATGTTATTTTATGCAAAAAGGAGTGATTTAGATGCACTGCATTGGGTATTCAAAAATGCAATCTTACAGAAAATATCAAGGTTAAAGTGAAGTTTTATTTTGCTAAGAAAGGATCTTTTGTAACCCATCAGTGTGAATGAATATAATCTAGCTCAAATTTGTAGAGAATTGGTAAGGTTTCTTATAACGCTTGGTTGGAAGTACCTAACCTTTAAATGCTTTTTATTGTGCCATAAGCAATACAGCTTCTTCTGCAATAAATTTCTCGTCGTCAGACTTAAGTGTTTGGAAGATTCAAGATGAACATTTCTATTTTGCTGTTTATACATGGTTCTTTGTGACCTTGGCAAATGAGACAAAAAAAAAAAAAAAACCCAGTTTTTTTTTAACCACTTTTAGTTGGTTAAAGATATAAATACTTATTATCTAAATTTACCAGATATTCATCTACTTTTCCTTTTTCTTTTCCTTTTCTCTCTGTTTCTGTCATATGCTCACTCTTGCTCTCTCTCTCTCTCTTTCTCTCTCACACACATACACACATGCTCACCTCATACATTGCTATTATCCTTGCTTCTTTAGCATTTGGTGATAGAAGCCCAGGTCCTGATGAGGCAGCAGTGGGAAGATGCCTTCTCTGGTGCTGGAAAGCAGCCACTCTTATTCTATCCATAAGAATATTCTATCCATAAAAATATTCAATCCTACTATAGATTTATTAGATGACACACTTGAAATTACACGTGTTTTATGGTTTGGTCTGATACATTCTATATCTAAATTACAGAGTCCTTATTGACCTTTACCCGTTTGGAGTTCTAGAAGTTACAAACAGCAATGACTTAGGTGGGTTCACCAACAACAATTTGTGTAGTAAAAGAAAAAAAAAAAAAAAAAAAAAAGAACTGTCCAGAGGGATCACTATTCTTTCTTTACCAGTTCACACAACTCACAGAAACGTCCTTGTCATGACCATAGTATACTTCTCCCAGTTCCCACCATCTTGCTATCTTCATCTCTGAAAACTTTGTAGGATTCTCTGAAACATCTCACAAACTTCTTAAAGATTGCCAGTTTCTGGTAGGGTGCTCATTTAAAATGAGAATGATCTGGTTGGCTACAGTTTGGATAGTCATCATCAATCAGGATGCTAGCTAACCTGAACTTTGAAACAATCCTGGGATGTTGAACAGTCTCACAAAAGGTTTCTTTTTTCCTACCTGTTTATGAACATACTATAAACACACATCTTAAGTGGCTCGCAATAGCTCTGCAGGTGGTATCAATATAGGTCCTTCAATCTTTCAATAATGTTTTTAATCATAAGCTTTAAAGCACAATTGTTTTTACCTCGAAATTCTTAAAAATCTGTTATGGGACAGAAATAAGAGATTAATGGAGATCTCGCAAAAAAAGATAAATGGCACCACCAGAATACCACAAAACTGGGGGAAAAATTAATTGAACCTATACTTTTGATAAATATTTATTTTTTGCAGAAGAAAAATGCATACTAGTTTAAGCTGTCATTATACTAACCTACATCCTATTTTTCATATTATTAGTAATACATAATGTGGTAGTTTATATTCAAAAATAAAACTAGAATGTATATACCTCATGTATTTATCCAGAAATACACCAAGGTTACTATGGTTACGAAAAATCCATTACCTTTGAATACAGAATGAAAAAGTTTGACTTAAAGTGTGTGCTATTTATTATAGCAAACATCAACAGCCTTCGGGAGGTTCTCTAACTGGATTCATTTTTCAGTGTCACAACTGACCCACCATACTACTAGCTTATGGCCTATGCAAGGCAAAAAATTTGAACTGTATGCATTTTTAAATATATTTTGTACTAACTCAAGGTGCAGCAATGCCTTTGACTTTTAATGCTTCATATTTAAGAGAAAGAAGAAAAAAATCAAGTCACCGAGATGCTAAGTGGCTTCTGAATTGAAATGCATTTACTTTTACCTGTGTTCACCATGGCAGCAAGATCCATTTGCTACACATAACAGAAGAATGTTGGTTCTATGTGGGAACTTAAGAGGAAGCTACAAATAAATGGAGTTAAGAGTGAGGAAAAAGAGGTTGACACTGAATATGTAGGAGGACACATTAAGCCAGGTTATTAAGGAAGTTTTTGATAGGGTAGAAATCAGGAATTTTAAATAGTGCAGATGATTACAACCAGGGAAAAACAGGGTATAAAACACAGTTCGTGAGAAAATTCCAAACTATTCCTGACTTACTAAATTTTTGTTCAAGAATGTGATCAACTGAATCAAAGTACAATACACATTTCTAATAAACATGCAAAAAGCATACCCTATATCTAGTAGTTCAACATGCAGACAAAAATAATATTGTTCACTTGCAAAATTATCAAAGATTTAAGAATATAATATATCCTGCTGATGAATGTTCCTGGGAAACAGTATGAAAATGTATATCAAATATTTTGGAAAGGTCCACTACCTTAGACTTTGCTGTTCCCTTTTTGGGAATCTAATAAACAAAGATTACATGCAATAATATTTTTCACAACACATTTAAAAGAGAGATAAATTAGAAACTTGAACTCTTTCAAGTGGTTAGATGCATTAGTGTACATTTGGATGGGATATAATATTAGTATTAAAATATTCCAAAATATTTTCAGAAAAAAATGCTTCATAAAATGGGATGTAGTCATAATAAGGAAATATGCAAGGATTCAAAATTATACATTAGATCAATTTTGTTAAAATGAATAAAGTACTAGAAGGAATTACATCTTATATTGAGTTTCTATCAGTGCGGTGGGATTATCAGGTATTAGACATCTGTATGTTTTAACTTATCTTCAATAAGCATATAGTGCTTTTATAATTGAAAAATATTATCAATTATTTCTCTAATCCATTAGACTGCATCTTCTATTTCTCTATCTCCCTAGGAATAGACACTTCAGCACTGAAAAGACCCATTCCAGTAGCCCTAAATTCTCACTATTACTGATAGCACCAGCCCTCAAGAGTGCAGGTTCTACCTGCAAATCCATCTCAGCATGGAAAGGAGATTAGTTCACAAAGATCCTCATACAAAGACGAGCAACAAGTACCAATGATATCATGGATGCATATGATGATGAAACATGACACAGATTCAGTGTCAGAATTGGCTAGAACCTGTTCAAGTGGCTAGAGCAGTTTCCTCTATCAGCCTCCTGCTGACTGACTTTAGAAACACAGGTTCCCTTTTGGGAATTCCCACTGTGGCCTTCTCTGTGATTCCTAGCGGACAGGTGGACTTTGAAGACATAAATGACCCGAAATTAGTGCATATTACACATATAAAATCTTAGAGTTGAAAGGGATCCTAATGGCCACTTTCTTCAATCCTCACACAATTCAAGAATCTGTACAGAAGTGGGCATTCAGCCGATGCTCATAGTAGAAAAAACACTCACTTTAGGGTGCTCTAATGGACTGAATTGTGTTCCCCCAAATTCACATTTTGAGGCCCTAACTCCCAATGTGACTATACTTGGAGATGGGACTTTTGAAGAGGTGATTAAGGTTAAATGAGATCATAAGGGACCCTAATCCAACAGGACTGGTGACCGCATAAGGAGAGGACCCTAATCCAACAGGATTGGTGACCGCATAAGGAGAGGAGACGCCAGGGCTGTGCGCACAGGAGAAAGACCTTGGGAGGACATGGTGAGAAGGCAGCTGTCTGCCAGCCCAGGAGAGAGGCCTCGAGAGAAACCAAACCTGCCAACACCTTGATCTTGGACTTCTAGTCTCCAGAACTGTGAGAAATACATTTCTGTTGTTTAAGCCAGCCAGTTGGTGGTATTTTGTTATGGCAGCCCAAGAAGAATAACACAGGTGCTCTGGGGTTTGTAATCAGGCTTTGGTCTCCCTGTCAGAGTTGTTGGGAGGAAAAATAAAATAATATGTAATAATCTGTAATATTTATTTATGTAAATAGGTGATGTTGACATATTATGTAACATTCACATGCTGTGTAAATATTTGCATGTTTACACAATATGTTTATGTTAATATGCTGATCATTTACATATTTACACAAAACATTTACACATTATGTGAATGTGTAATAATATAGAATATTTATTTATGTAAAAATTACATAATATGTAGTAAGTTGATCAGCAGAATGTGTAAAGAATGAAAGCATGGACTCTGAGGCCAGACAGATCCAGATTTGAAGTGGCTCCTCCCATACTGACTGGAATTTCTTAACCTCTCTAGGCCTCAGGTTTCCTAGCTTTAATGTTAGAGCAATCACACACAACTTTGAATCCCATCATAATGTTCTCGGCTTTGCTTCTCTCCTTTGTATTGCAGTCTCATATCTTCTGCCATTTGGGCATGAGAACAAGAAATACAGTTGCTTATTAGAAGCTAAGAAGGCTATAGGGAAAAAAATACTACCTAAGATTTAATCTTTAAAAATTGACATAATAAATGAAAACCACTGAAGAATCTATAACCTCTGTAGCTAAAGAAGATGGTTGTAGGCACTATAAAACTATAGTAAAATATATTTTATATATATTAAATAAAAATATATAATATATATTTTAATAAAATTTAATATTTTAATATAAAATATTTCACTTTCTTTACATTATATTATGTTTGGGAGCATCTAGTGTACTAATCCACTATGATAACATTTGCCAAGATTTTCCATTGCAGACACCAAGTCACATGGTTCTGTTGATCAAACAAAAACAGAATTGGCGTCATTTTGGAAGCAGTATTGGAAATCAATGTGAATTCTGACCACCTGTCTTCCTCACACTGTTCTTTTTCTGGCTGTGCACAGTGTCACCCCACAGGCATTCTGTACATTTTGGAAATAGTCAAGGCTTACATTTGAGACCTGTTATCAGCCACACAACTTCCTTATGGACTGGGTTTGCAGTCATGTCTACACGTGGCAGGGATCTTAGTTTCTTTTTTTTTTTTTTTGGGGGGGGGGGATCTTAGTTTCTTATTCCACCTTCTTTTTTTATTCTCTCTCTCATTTTTCTTTCCCACTCTACTCCTACCCTCCACAATTTCCCCTTTCTCACTTCTTTGTTTCCAGCAATCAGCTGATTTCTTTAATTCATTCATTCAACACTATTTAGTCCCACTCTGTGAAAAGTCCTGGAGATGCAGTAATGAACAAGACATTTAGGGTCATGTCTTTATCATGCATATGGTTTAGAAGGGCAAACTGACAAGTAAATAAGTAATCTTATTCCAAGACCAAAAAACAAACAAAAAAACAAGAGGGGGCACATAGGTATCTGAGGAGCATACCTGCGGCATATCAACTCATACTTGGAACATCAAAGAAGGCTTCTCAGAGGAAATGTCTGTACTGGGCCTAAAAGATGTGCTTTCCTATTATGCATGATGATACTTTGTGGTCCTACAGAAGTGTTTTATATTAAGTATTAATTCATGTGTATAGTTCATTCCATGATGTTTTCATTTCTTTTGAAGGAATTTCTGTGGCCTATAATATTTAATTAAAGTACTGCCTTCAGACATAGGACAAGATTAATCAACTTTTAAAGTTTAAAACCTGAACTCTGTATTCTACAGGAAATAAGAGTATTCTCTTTACCAAGTGCTAAGAACATGTTAGGTGTTTTATTTATAGAACTGGCTCTCTTTAAAATCTTGAAAATTGTAATAGTTCCCATTACACAGATTCAGAAACTAAGTCTCAGATGTGACATAACTTGTTTAAGGCTCTTCATCACCATCAGAATGCATGGATTGGTATCAAAATCCCACTCATGCTCTGTGTGATATTGAAGATATTCCTTAAACTTGCTCTGCCTCAATTTCCTCATCTATAAGCTGGGAATCATAATAGTACCTACCTCCTAGGACATGTATTAGAGAATTCTATCCAACCTCGAGGAACAAAATATTAAAATGAAGGTTCTCCATCAAGAGAGGATACAAAAACTATAAACTCTGAGGATGCCACTGGGTAAACGTCATAGCTCTGTCCACATATGCCTCATACCTGCATCTGTTTGTGTCCCCATGAAGACACAAGCACCAACAGAGGAGGGTCAGTGTGTGGCTGATTCCCTATTACAACCTCAGCACCTGCCATTAATGTGGAGGCGTGAATACATAAATGATTAATCCTGCCTCTGACTCTCCCTTGTTGAGACCTCTCATGAAGAATGTCATATCTCTAGGCCTCAGTTTTTTCATCAATCAATATCGGACTCATGATATCCTACCTGATGGTCACATATAATATTTAAAATATTATATAAAATATAAAGACTGTAACTACTACACTAACAGAAGCATGATTTGAATACCTGGCAACAAGATGTAATATAGGCTTCTTGCATTTTACAAGGTTTTCAGCAATTTACTTCATTTTACTCAAGTGTCGTCACACATTATAATACAATTTGGGCATCTACCCTATGCTTCTTCTCAAACAATTAAAAATTCAGACTACACCGAGTCACACATCTGAGTCTTAAGATGATCTTGCACTCGTGAGGATGTTAAAGTAGTTAACTCATGTGACTGTGGAACTTGTTTGAAATGACATGGACTCAACCGGGCATGGTGAGTGTGACACAGGGGACCAAAGAATAGGAGACAGAATAAGAAAAAAAAAAGAGAGAGACTGAGTAAGTACCCCAATTTTAAAAACCACATTTTCAGATAACTATAGACAACAGATACCAGAAATATATAGTCTAACATAGACCAGACCTATTTACTGATACCTAGAGAAGCCTTACCTGTGACTGTGTAGTTTTCTCCACTGCCTGAATAGATTAGCATCCCATCCATATATAAAGAGTACTGAGTTATAACACCATTTGCTTTTTTAGGTGGATTCCAGGACAGTACCAAAGAATTGGGAAGAGATTTGGCTGTTGGTGGCTGAACTTCCTGCGGGGCTATGAAAAAAAAAAAAAAAGATTTATAGAGTCTAATTTTAGTTTACTTTTCTAATTCCAACTTTTTTCGACCCAAACCAATAAATCATGAAATAAACCTGAGGTCCCATGCATAACAATATTGCTGATTCGTGGGCAGCTTGTCAGTAATTGCTTTAGGAAAAGTACTAAATAACTGTCCTGAATTTATGAGAATTTGCATCAATGATGGATGGGGAATATTACATGAGCTCATTTGACGGATGCTTGAATTACTTCATCAAGGGTATTATTAGCCCATAATCTCCACTTGGGGCTGTGCCTGTTAAAGCAAATTGAACAGATGGAGTCCCTACCCTTGAGGAGCTTTAGATCTAAGGTGGACAATACTGGTGAGGGTGGTTCATAATAGATACAAAAAACCCTACAGGTATCTATAAAAATAACCAGCAAGTAGAGAATGGATTGAATTAATTATATATGGAAACAATATTGTATATAAGGTCTTTAAAAAATAAAGTTCTGTTCATTTTCTGTAATGGTGAATAAATCAGAAGCATAGGAACTAAAAGTTTTAAGATATCAGCCCCAAATTCATCTTTGGTTTGGTATGCTGGCAGTAACTTTAAGAAAAAGCTAGAAGTTGGGAATTCCTTAAATAATGAAGAGGGAATGGTGAACTGGACCAGTAGGAATCCCTCAGGGCTACATCTGTGAAGTAGGTTTGAAGGGTTCCAGGCAAAACCTGGACAGAGAAGGTGATGGGTATAGAGAAAATAAGGAAGCTTGCTCCATACTGAGGCTGGTGGAAGTATTTGTAAAAGGACAAGATGATCCCATGGCTCATGTGCCCCAGAGGAAGCAATGGCACCTCAAGAGAAACAGTGCTTTCCTGTGCAGACTGGACTGAGAGAACCCTGAGAAAACATGGGTGATGGGTTACCAATAGTGTAGTCCAGGTGAGGAGGCTCTGGTTGGGTCAAGTGCAAGGCACAAAGAATAAAAGGTCACCCGAAGGATTTCACAGACCCCTCTCTCCTGTTTCATCATATGGGTCATTGTCTTTCTCTTTTTATGTCTTCTGTGTGAGGAGTACTTGCTAAAGGATTTGCAAGAGGGAAGGGGAAAAGAGGGAGTCAGGAAGGGCGGACGGCTGGATGCTGAGGCAGAGAGACTGGCGGACTCTTCCCCCGAGGATCAAGCTTTTCAATCTCCTAAATAACTTGACAACTAGACAGTAGAAGGAATGTGTAATCCTTCTCATCCAGGAGAGAGAAATATGAAGTAACAATGCTTCAAATGTTTGGAGGGCTGTTATTTCTTGAAGTGATGCGTTCTGATGCTTGAGCAAAGCTTTCACTTTGGAGTGCTAAAATATTTTCTCTTTCTCACTGCCTTCTTAACGTATGCTTTCTGAAACATTAATTTATGCCAACAGTTTGTAAGTTCCAAGTACAACAAAAGTGAGACTTCAGTCAGAAGGAACCGAGCAGTGATTAATAATGCCTCAACCGGCATTTGGAGGCTCCATCATACTGAAATAATTGTTGCCTGTGCTGGTGTTTAGCAGTTCAAAGAGACCATGGAAATCAACCGTTTGATTCTCAATTTCATACTGTGCCGTACAATCAATTCTTTTTAGTCAGACTGTCTCTAGATTTACTTCTGAGCCATAGTAAAATGAGGAAGCTTTCATTAATCTTTCAGATGCTTCATATTAATGACAAGGCTCTTGCATGAACAATGTAACAGCAATTAAAAAGCCCATTAATCTGCATTACAGCTATTAAAGATGCATGTCATTAAAGGGTATGGAGTTTGATTCATTTTCGCACCCCCCCAAAAAATGGAGCAATTATGGCCTGGCAATGCACTTTGTCATCAAATTAGGTTGGGGTTTTCCAGCAAATGGCCTTGCAGCATTTAGCTCTTCTCCTATTTTATTATTCATAACTGAAATGTGGAAGTCAAGACCTTTGAAATTACTTTACCTTCTTGTGGAGTAGAGATGTTCAATGCATGTGAGCTCTCAGTACAGCCAGCCAAAGTGCAAGCAGTTAGGGTTACTGCATAGTTTTTGAAGGGTAGCAAGCCTGTCAATATGCCTATAATAAAAGGGGAAAAAAAGGAGGTTTGCATGTTTACTGTAAGCAGCTATAAAGAGCAGAGTGTGTGTGTGTGTGTGTGTGTGTGTGTGCACGTGTGAGAGAGAGATGTAGAGACATAGACACACACAAAAAATATGCCTCTATGATTCATTTTCCTGCCTGTGTGCTGATTACAGAACGGAGCGACTAGTGAAACAAATTGTGAGACGAACTTATTGTTAAAACTACTTGAAACAGCATTTCCCCAAATGTGCTCCTCAGAACATTAGTGCCCTGAGATGTTCCCCTGTAAAAATGGGTTTCCATACATAGTTCGTGAAGCAGAGCACAGAGTATCTGATAGTTAACATGCATATTATCCCATTCTAGGATTCTAGACCTCCTGCAGAATAAAACTATCCAATTTTCTCTAACCCAGCATTTTTCAACCTTATTCAACTACCGTCCTTTTTACATAGCATCTATTAACACACTTTAGGAAATGCTAATCCCAAGAGTGGCTTCATTACTTTAGCGGTAGGATACACGTATACAAACTATTTGTTCATGTTACAACTAACAAATATGCAAATCAACATAGTTGAACAATTAGCAGATTAGATAATTATGCTTTTGTGCTTCTACTTGCAAAATTATTAGTTTATTTAATTAAGACACCTGTCTTAAACAGAAGTGGTGCACACGGAAGTGTTGAATTAACCTGGCTTGGTGGCGAATATATAAGATTTGTTTGGCAATTAAAAGTACCTGTAGAAATGAAAGCACATTTTGTTTACTGATGTTCATAATCAAGGCAGAAGCTCTTTATTTATTTAATCCTGGGAATTAAAGAGGTATCAAAAACATATTTGTGTATTTGCTCACCATCGTTTTTCACTGTGGACATTCTTCAGAGTTGCCTTTAATCCTAACCACCTAGATTGTCATCATTCTTACAAAAAAAGATGGTCCCAGTCACGGTAACCCTTTATTGCATAAACCTTCAATAGCCTAGAGAATGTATTATTGTTTAAATGTGCCAATACTTCTGACAGCTTGCACCATTCAAACACAAAATTTAACAAATATGTTTTCCTATTTCCTCTCCCTGATAGAAAATTTTCAAAAATCAAAGGAGCAAAGAGCACGATGAGGCAAAGAATGTAGCATGATCTGCTTTGGCACCTGAGGTCACATGGGAGGTGCCAAAGCAGAATGTGTCCTCAGTCCCCAGTGATGGCTTCAAGTCTTCATTTCAACAGTTCCCCAGGCATTGCCCTGGACCCCCTGATCCCCTCTCTGCTACACCTGGCACCATCCTCTTAACTCATGGCCAAAGAACACAGCAAGCCAGTGACCCAACACACATACACATAAGACTCCGTCATGCCAAATTCAGCAGCCCCTAATCTCGAATCCACCTCATGCCCCAACCTTCTGCTCTCCTTCATTCCTGCCACGCACGGTGACTGTCACTTCTTGAAATTCCCAGACCATGACTGGTATTCCAAGTTCATTTTCTTTTAAGAAGTTATTTCTCCTTCCACAAAACATCTTAAGAGAAAGTATACATCACTACCTATGCATCCTCATCATGTGGTGGTGAAGTGGTCAAGAGAACAGACAGAGGCCAGATTGCCTGGGTTCAAATGCCAGTTCTGCTACTGATTTGTTGTATGGCTTTGGGCAAGTTGTTCAGATCTCTGTGACTTAGTTTCCTTATCTATAAATAGGTAATAACAATACCTGTCTTGAAGAAGAGGTCTCAGTTCTCATCTGTGAGATGGGGATGGTACAGTCCTTATCCCATAGTCTTACTATCAAGATTGAGTGAGTTTAGGAGTATAGATTGCTCAACACAGAGCTATGTAAGGAGAGAGCTTTAGCACAGGCTGTGTCCAGTTCAAGCTGTTATTATTGCAATCCAATTTCCTGCCTGCGTTGTGCAACGAAATCCTGATTTTTATCTTTTGAAGATCACTAGTAATCTCTATCAGATCAAGTAACTCTCTCTCAAATCTTCATCTTCCCTCTATTACTGGGATTTGACTCTCTGAGCTTTCTCTGTGCCATTGAGTTGTTTTCCTCTGCTCCAGAGAGCACCTTTCTTTCCTCAACCTGATTGGCTCAGCTTCCCTTCACAGTCCTTTGAATAGAATAGCTTTTGTTTTATAGGATTGGGTCTTCAAGCTTCTTTCTTATTCTAAACACTTACCTTTGTTAGCTCATCAAGCCCCATCTTTCCTTTGTATCTACAGACTTCACAACTCCCCCCAGCTCTGGTTCTGCATCTCTACATGCAGATCATATATCCCACATGGATGTCCCACTAGCATTTCATCCTCAATATGCTCCAATCCAGACCTGACAGCCTAAACTATTTCATGAGCTTTGTTTTCCCATTTCTTAATATTTCACCATAATCCCCAAAGTCCAGACTCAAATCTAAGGTAGCCTTATGAGATATGTTCTAGCCATTTTATCCTTGAAAATATTTGGTTATTTGTCACGTCTTCTCATTGCCAAGTTTGAATCTACTGTAAGAGTCTAAAATAAAACAACTGGCATGTCTGAATGAGTATAATGCCATAGTAACAAGACATGAAACAGCCCCCAGAAAATGACTTTTAATCCTACAGGAAACAAGAAAAACATGTTGGGATATAAGATTAGCTTCCTTTGTTTATCACTTAAGTTATGTGACATATGTGTAAAGCATTGTGTCTTAGGGATGGTCATGATTTAGTTGGGACAGAGGAATACCATGTCCAAAGAGACACAGTGGTTATACACATACAGGTTGGTGCTCTGAAATCTTTAGTATGCAGATGCCTAATATAACCAGGTAATACTATCATTGAGAAACATTGTGAAAGTAGTTCCATTATTTTACAGTTTTGAAAACTGACCTCACAAAATACCCTACCCTAAGACATTATTCCTTTCCAAATCATGGTGGAAGTACAAGGTCAGAATTATAACTTAGCAAGAAAGGTTTAAACGTAGACTTTAAGAAGGATCATGTCAAAGCATATACAGAATTCACATTCACTAAATGGCCCTTAGTGTTTTATTTAACCTCGCTTGCCTTCACTAAAGGAGTTACTTTGTCTGTATATGCATATTACAAAATTCCTTTGCTAAATTTTCCACCCCTAAACCTTAAGGATCTTAAAAATCAGGGAATACTCTTAAAACTTGCTTTCTTCAGCTTTGTGCTTTGGTAGAGAAGTTGGCCAAATTGTATTTCATAGAAAAATCCTGAGATTCTTAAAGAAAGATGCTGGAGAGAAACTAGATCATCTTTTAGGCCATTCATCAAAGTGTTCACATTTCCCATTTTAAGGCAGGTGAAACAATAATAAACACTGAGAAATGAGAGTGGCAAAATAGAAAAAAAAAAAAAAGAAGAAAAAGAAAGCTGATGTTTTGGTTCTTGCCAACTTCAAATCCCAGGTGGAAAGTTTTGGATGGTTTGTAAATCACACTTTCAAAAAATGTGCTGCACTTTCTGAGGCTGAAGTGGTATTTCTTTCCTATTTTCAGTGGGGATCTTGCTCATAATGTTTTGTCTCAAAGACAAAGTTTATCAAAACATTGGAATAATTTTTTTCCCCAAACATAAATCAGTAATATCCACTTCAAAAAGAAGAGTGGTGTAATGATTCAGCATTTTCTATTGTCAGGTTATGGTGAGGGGTTGGGAGGGCTGGTCAAACAAGTCATTGCCCCTAATTCAGAACAAAATCATCCTGTTGTCTGGGACATGTGGTTTACATCTTGTTTCTCAGTATGAAGAGGGTATGAGAATGGATTGAAGTTGATGGTTACAAGTTCTGCTGTTACCAAAGAAAAGGAGTAAGTATGCTCTCTCCAATTCTAACTCAGATAGCTTTTCTTGGATATATCCATAGAGACCATTGAGTGACTGGCCTAATGGCCGTACTTCAAAATATTACTTAGGTTATACACTCTTTAGGAAAAAAAAAAAGTAGTACTACTATGACAATATATCATCATCAAAAAGTATTTATCATTTCTTCTTCTCTATGCTTCTGGGAGAGGTGCGATAGAACACATTTGATCTTTACAAGGTTTCTAATCTAAGAAAATATTAGAGCTCGAAGGTTCCTAATGGTAGTACTACATAGATTAATACATAAAGCAGAATGCTTGCATATATGCAAGCAGACAAGGGCATTTATAAAATCTGGACATCCTAGCCCAGTGTGATAGGAGATCTATGTTTAATTAAAGACCAAGAAAAAGGATAATCATTGAAAGTACTTTTCAGTATTATATTAAAAAGAATACTGAAAAATATATAGCGGGACATATTTGCAAAGGAACCATAGGCAGAAAAATTCGGCATATATTCTGCATCCATAGAAAACCCAATAAGAGTGGGGTAATCTCCCTTTATGACACCTGCGGTATTTATAATAAAAGAGCACATCCTGACAGTGAGAAATTTTGAGATTGGCTGGGATATGAGTCTCCTTCTTTGAGAGACATCACAGAAGAGCCTTTTTTTTTTCCTTTGAATTTTAGACTGCCCCTACCTCTAGGCCAGCCAGATGACCTCTCAAATTCCCTTTCAGCCACAAAACTCTGTGAAATCAGAAAATGGTCCTAACCATGTCAGGAAACCTGCCAGTCTCTTTTGATAATGGAAGAGGATGAGCTGAAAAAACATTCAATAAGCATAAAGTAAGCATTATTGATGTCTTAAAAGTGTTAGTATCCCATGAAACACAGGAGTGTTGGTAACCAGATTAAAATCATTGGCACCAGCAGGACCAGATCTCTCACTGCGAAGCGATAATGCATTTTGCATTAATGCTTAACATTGAGAAATCCTGACATGCCACACCAAGGGAGCCTGAAGTAAAGTAAGTTTATTCCCTTCGAATTGCAGTCCTGTGGGCCTTGGTGCATGCAGAAAGCCCAAGCTGAAAGAATAGGGACAGGGACTTCATTTCCGGGAATAAAGCACATCACAGTAGAACATTTAAGCATCCTGGTGTATCTGAATCCAAACTCTGTGCTCTGAGGATTTCCACCTAGCAGAGGGCAATAGCCTTATCCAGGAGAACCTTGAAATTTAAAAGTCCCTCAAAATGATTTGGGGGAGCTCCTTGAATGCAAAGGACATGTCCCTTCACTTCTTTACGTGTCCTATTTTCCAGCAGCTCTTACAATGGTTTACTAAAGTTGGCACTTTGATGCTTGATGGAAAAACGAAGACTTTCCATCTGCTCAGAGCCACTCAGCTGTCCCCCTCCCTATAAGAGACTCCCACTCTTTCGATCCAGTCCAGGGAGTGGGCAAATAACAGATGTTGTTTCTTTTGACCAACGATGATTAGCTCCAACACTTTTCTTTGCTCCAGCCTCAAGTTTCAAAGGAGCCAAAGAGAAATCTCAGTCATTGGAGGCAGCGGCCTACCTAAGAGAAAGTCATTGTGGACCTGACCCCAGCTGTGCAAGCTTTTTTTTTTTTTAATTTAAATATTTTATTTATTTATTCATGAGAGAGAGAGAGAGAGAGAGAGAGAGAGACAGGCAGAGGGAGAAGCAGGCTCCATGCAGGGAGCCTGAGGGGGGACTTGATCCTGGGACCCCAGGATCACACCCTGGGCCAATAGCAGGTGCTAAACTGCTGAGCCACCCAGGGATCCTCTGTGCAAGCTTTTGAGCCTCTAACAGAACTCTGTGTGCTGAGAAGCAGGAAGACGATGAAAGAAGAGCCAGCTGTGACGTTGCCATTTCACGATGAACTCTTCTGACTAGATGCAGACAAGTATAAATGCTCTGGTCGGAAACCAGGCCTGAGACACAAAGCAAAATGGCATCATCCTTTTTTGAGGCCAAACATCTTTGGAGGAGGTAAAAAAAAAAAAAAAAAGCCCATTTCTATTTACATACTTGAGCACACTCCTCCCCCCCCCCCCACCCCCAGCTGCCAACCTAGGTGTTTGGCCGGCATCCACTGTAATCTGTTCTCCTTCATTATGTTAATCTGTGGGCGGAAAGATTTCTGTCATCTTCGAATCGCTTGTACAGCAATGGTAAACACCTTGCCCTGTCTGTAATTGGACAGGTGTCTGCATTGATGTCACCCAGCTTTTAATTCAATTAAAGAACTGGCTGCTCTACTCTCATTACCCACTCATTTCTGTTGCACTTTTAGTCTGGCAGGGAGATCTGCACGCAGCAATTGCCTACCCCGAGACCAAAGTCAGTGGTCCCCTCACAAAGATCATGCACAATATTTCAAATGGACTCTAACAATCCAGGAGTATTTTCATGTCAGCGAAGGCATTTGAAATCATACACACACTCCCTCTTGCCCTCACTCTGTTCCCTTCCCTCCCTCCCTCCCTCCCTCCCTCCCTCTCTCTCCCTTTAAATTCTATGTTATCTAAACAGTGTCTTCTCCCTACTAGCCAGTAATTAGGAGCAGTCCAGCAAACAGAAAAGCTGTTTCTAGCTTCTTCTCCCCAGGGCTTCTCTTCATCTCAAGAGAACTCATCAGAGTACAATGCTCTTATTTATTTGCTGGCATTTCACATTTGGATCAAGAAAGTGAGGGTGGGCAAGAGCAAGGCATTTATTAAGAGGGCCATCTGGTAAGGGATACCACACAGGCAGGGCTGCTACTGCTACCTGGAGACATAATGCAAGAACCCACCTTTTAAAACAAAACCAGCCAGAGGAAGGAAAGCAGAAGAGAGGGAGACCGTCCTGGTGTAAGATTCGGCTGCTGCGCCGATAAATTCTAATTTTTAAGTATACATTCCAGAATAAGTTTTGAGCTGCAAACCAACCCAGTGCATGAATTAAAGAGAGTAAATCAATCCAACATGCCATGCTTTCTGCCCACTTAAAGGAACCTCTGAAAATAAATTAAAGTTCTAACACAGACATTTTGACACAGTGACCCCATGAAACTGAATAATGACATTTGTTAAATATGGATGAAAATTTAATGGTCTAACAGAGATCTGGAAACACACCCAGGATGCTTCTCCTCTGGTTCTTAATAGCCTGCAAAGGTGGCAATTTGTTGTTGTTGCATTTTCCGGTAATATTTGAAATGAAAATAAGGATCTCTAATAATTGTCAAATGAAAGTCAATTTTCCTATGAACCAAAAAGTGGAACAGTAAACATCCTTATCCCAAACCTAAGGTAATCCCTTAAAAACTGTAAACCATTTTTTTTTTTACATTTAATTTCTTTCAAATGGCCTTTCTGATCTTGTTTCAAACTTCTAGTCGGGATTAGAAAATCATGTACCTTGGATCAAAAAACTAAACAGATTTTGATGCTTCCAAATAGGAAAGAAATTTTATTCTTTTATTTTCTTTATGAAATATAGGATCTAATCCTAGTCTTTGAGAATGGTTTACACAGGGATTTTAATTGACCTCAAACTGTTACCCAGTTAAGATTCTTCCAGCAGACTTACATCTAGCCTCAAATGTTTAATCAATGCCTTTATGGAAAGAACTATAGGTTCTGTCATTTTCATTTTAATTCCACAATAGGTTTGAAGCCATCCACTCATGTTAGCTCTTCATCTGACCTCAGGGGCCAACACTGGGAATTCTTAGGACTCTCCAAGAAAATACTGGACTCAGATAACTAGGGAGGCAGGCAACGAGACAGGGGGAAAAGAAAAGAGAAATGAAAGTCATTGCTTATAGATGGGAGCCCTAGGTCCCCTACTATTATCCCATTGCTCGGACAGGGCTGCTGTAGGGCAGAGTGTAGAAAGGGTAGAAAGGGTTGCTCAAGTCCAACAGCAGAGCTGAGATCAGAACCTATGTCTTCTGCCTCCAAGATTATCCTTCTTGCTATTTGACCAAAACCTTTGTTCTACAAGATTTTAAAAAAGGGTTGAAATAATGTCCCTAAAAAGAACAGCACACTTTTTGTAGCAGATTACTTAAAATTACACCTTAAATTTGTTAAAAGGTTCAAATGCATTGCTAAATCCTACTGTGTTTAAACAAGAAGTAGCATACTCATCCCCCCAAATGAGCAAGTGTGTATGTCTATAATATTCCCTTATAAGAACAACTGATTCATAAGATTTCTTGTACGGATGCACGTGTGTACATGTGTGCTTTTGAGTACAACATGAGACATGGAGATACACACACACACACACACACACACATAAAAAAGTGATTAGTTCCAAATGCAGTATGAATATAAAATGGTCAGAAGTTAGAAAACAGAAAAATTGGGGGTGACTGTTCTTTTTCTTTATTAAATCTGATCGGTAACCTTGAAGTATTTCTATCAACTACTGTGGTATCATGACATGGCTAGCTGATTATCACCATGCAGCAAAATTTATATGTCGCCATCATTTTTAAGCATGGTACATGTTACCAATAAGAAATCCGCATCCTGCAGTGCAGATTCTTACTTCATAAAAGAAAATGAATAACTTGTAAAAAGGTCTCTTTGAAGATTTCACAATGTGCAAGTAGTTCAGGCACATTATGTATTCAGGAGAGTTAGACAAAGCTATTAACTCATCAACACTGCATTACCTAATGAAATTCTTCTACATTAGCTAAGCAAGAACATTACATCATTTCTATTTTTACTATTTATGTCATAGGCCATATTTTTGTCCTGTGAATTTTTTCAGACCATTTCTTTCAAGATTTGCATTTAAAGAAATAGTTTGTAATAAACTACAAATATGGAACATTAATTTATGAGGTACTATAAAAATGGCAAAGACTTCCTCAAAATCCATCTTTTAAGAATACCATCAAAATGGATTTTTAAAGTTTTAAGAATCCTTTAAGAATACCCTCAAAATGGATTTTGAAGTTTGCCTGTTGTGGCAGAGAACACTAAGTACCCTCTTATTACATATTTTCCTTTCCTTCTAAAGTAAAATACAAAGATAGCTGGACAAGTGGCCATTTTGAATAAGGACAACATTTCTTAGCAGCTAACTACTATCCCCATGTGACTATGAACTTAGTTCACAGACTTTTTAAATTCATAGACTTAAATTCATAGTCACATGACTATACCAGTACACACACAAGTATACAGAGTGGAGGAATAATTTCTGAAGTATGTCTTTGAAGTGAATGTGCATATCCTTTTTGAACCATCCCTCCTTCCTGCCTGCTGGATGGAAAGCAGACTGGATTGCTGAAGCTCATGCAGCCACCTTGGGCCATGAGGCAGCAGTCCAGTCCCTAGGATGGCATAACAAAAAGATGGAAGTGTATGGGTCCCTGTGAACATCCCTACATTGACTGTGGACACCTATTACCAGAAAAAATAAAAAGTTAATCTTGTCTAAGTCACTGTTATTTGGATCCTTTCAGTGAAATTAAATAAAAATGAAAACTCATCTTTATTATCTTTCCCCATAAAACCTTTGATTTTTAAAAAAATATAATATTCTACTTTAGAGACCACATTGTGACAGATAAAAGCAGCTTCCTTGGTATTTGTAGTTTAGCACAACAAAGAATATTAAGAAAAAACAATAATAAAAGCATATTGTAAAGGTAGGAAATAGTGCTAGCTTAGAATGGAGTAGATAATGCTTTTGTTTTTAATAAATGAATATTTTCTGTTCTGTGTAATTATCAGCATTATAGTAATACAGGCTTCCATTATTTTTAATTGCAAATTATAGCACTTGAGTTCCATTATGAGGTATAAGTTTGGGAACTAATTTTTAAATTCTATTTACTCTACCAACAGTTTTTTTCTCCATCGGGAATATGTATTTTAAGTTCCAAATATATGTTTAACTTGTGATAATTCTGTATATTATTACATAAAATTAGAGAACTACCGCACTGATGAGACTTTAGTAAGAACCACTAGTTCAATACTCCACTCGACAGGATAAAACAACATTAACATTTCATTAACTACAGAAGTGGTAGCAGAAAGTTGCATTTGTTCATTTGTCTAATTCTTCATCAGTTAAGAAAAATGTACTGATCGTCTACCTTGAGCAAGATACCAAGCAAGACTTAAACATAAAATATGATACTTGACCTGGGGAGCTTATTGTCTAATGAAAAAATAACAAAATAACACGTGTGCACAAAGCACATCCATAGGCAGTCTTAACAGTTTTGAAGTAAGAGTTCCTAGCTGAATAGAAAAAGAAACATTGAAGTTTTTTTTCTTTTTAAGATTTAACTAATTAATTAATTGATTGATTAAAGAGACAGAGAGAGTACAAGAGAGCATAAGCAGAGGGAGCAGAAAAGGAAGAAGGAGAAGCAGACTCCCCACTAAGCAGGGAGCTGGATGCGGGGCTCAATCCCAGACCCTGGGATCATGATCTGAGCCGAAGGCAGATGTTTAACCCACTGAGCCACCCAGGTGCCCTGAAGCTTTTATTACAATCATTTCTCTGCAGGTTTCTCAGATTCTCAGATAACTATAATGGTTTATATTATATAAACTTATATATATATATAACATATACGAATGTGTGCATATACATATACATTCATGCACAACCACAGAAAGAGTAGCATCACCCTTATTGAAGGACCAATGGCTGGGGTTAAGTTCCAAAGTCAGGCATAAGGCAAAATCGCTTATGATTTAAATTCTCCTTGACAGCTCCTTGTATGGTCCATAAAGTACAGTGCATTTGGTTTTGTGTATGCCTCTAACTTTTCATTAATCAAGGATTCCCTAGGGCTCTTGGGTCTTCATTCTTTGTGTAGGGACCCCAACAATGAGTTTTACTTTTTTTGTCAATGATTGGGAAAACCCTAAAATTATTTGCACATTCTTCCCGGATAACAGATACTGGCAATTTCAGGATTGGATAGCATCCTTTGCCTGTGACATTATTTTAAAAGGTTTTGTTTTTCATCTGTAGTGAAATGTTTGTAACTTAAGTACATGTAGACTAGATTCTACTATAAGGTTACAATTATATTTCCTACGCTGACTTGCATTGGGATCTTTTTTTCACTAAACCCCATGGGCATCCTGAAATTTAGAACTTGTTGTTGATCTGTTTTCCTGTTTCTTATATAAATAGTGAGCTCTGTGCCTTTCTACTGGACACCTGGGGATGGTGATAGGGGGTGGCCTTGCTAGAAACTCAGAATTTCACACCATCTCTATATCAACTGAATCAGACTGGATTTTACCAAGATCTCTTGTAATTCTCATTTCTTTTCCTTGGGCAACATTCAGAGGTACTGCCCCTAAGTTCCAGAGGATCAGAGGCCCTCTAACTCTGCCTCTATTTCTCCATTCACCCTCAGCATTATTCTGCCTGCAAAGCTAACACACCTGGTACAAGAGGCAGGAGAAAACAAAGCAGGGATAAATTCAAGCCCAGCAGGTGAAAAATGATATCTTCTCAGCTGACCATTCTCCCTCCTTGTTTCATGTTCCTAAATATATAATCCCCAGACCTTCTTCAAGAGAATCAATTGGAACACTCCAGTTGATGGTAATGCAGATTTACAAAGCCTAGCTCAAGTATACAGACTCTTGTGTAGGAGACCCAAGAATCTGTATCTTATAAGCAACCCAGAAATCACTTTATGACCAAAAGAGTTAAGAATCACTCGTTTTTACTACCAAGATACAGAAGAGAAAGAAAAACGAAAAGCAGATCTTTAGTATGCAACCCAATTTCTTTAAGTAGAAGATTAGAGTCTATTGTATATGAGGACTGAACCAATTTTAGTACAAAAGCTATAATATGAGTTGCATTATAAATTAAAATGTCTTTCATTTATTTTTCTACATAAATTTAGACTCATTTGGGTAATCTGAGAGGTTATCGGTTCTTCTGCTCAACTACAGTGAATAATAAATATAATTAATTATCATTATTTATCATTATAAACAAGGAATATATAACTATTTGGCTTTAGCTCAATGCAACAATGAAACTGAGAAAATATTTTTTGTGTACCAATTATAGCCCTAGCACTATGCCAAATTCTATCCCAATTATGCAGATAAGTTTATATGTTTAATATCTTAAGGGAAAAAAATATTGCATATGTGCAAATTCTTGAATCCACTCATTCTTGACATAATTTCAAATCAAATTGTGAAGTCACTTTCTGAGCAGCCCTTGGTTTGAAGGGAAATGCCAGGACTGTCTCTCTGGGAAGCAACTTCGCATGTTAACAGGGCTGGAGGGAAAATCAGCAAAGGCTACCAGAGTTAATTGGAGCCCTTTGCAACAAGTCTAAAGATACACTGGAGTGATAACTGCAGGGCTTTCTACCCTGAGGCTCCAGCTGAGGAAATGAACTTTCAAGAACTCCCCGCTCTGAACCCTGGCCTTGAGAGGGCACAGAATCCAGACCCTGCAGCCCAAAGGGGCCCATTTGCTCCTGAGCGGGGCTGTTAACCCTTGGACTCTCCACTGCTACTGGGATTTATCTCATTTAATCCACCGGTAGCCAAATTCATGAATGGTAAATACTGTGCCCCACTATTCTATTCTTCCGCTGCTTAGTTAATATTCATTTTTTTCCCTTTTGCTTTCTGCATTTTGTGTGATCATAATTTTCTACTTCCTCCCAATACTCAGGCACTCAATTTTTGTTGTCCCATGATTTTCCTTTGCTAATTTTATCTACTTCATTTTCATATTTTATCATTTTTATATAGATATTTATCCTTTTTTGTCCTACGTTTTCAAGTTTCAGGTGGGAGGTGAAAGTGGCTATAAGCATTTCTGGGTAAAACTGAGACTTGCTCACAGTGTCAAATGCCTCCCTTCAATCGTGTTTCCCATTGCTGGCTGTACAACAGAATTTTCTGCAGACACTAAAGATATAGATGCCCAGGCTGCATTCTAAACTAAAAAATCAGACACTTTGTAGGTGGAGCCTAGGCATCAGGATTTTGTTAAAGCTCCCTAGGTAGTTCAGTGTGCACTCATGGTTCAGAACCACAGCCTTACAAGAATACCAATGAAATGACCAAAGATTTAGAAATAGCTGGAAGGAGTCCAGGCAAACACAAATGGACTACTAGAGTAAGAGCCCAGGGCAAACTGAACCCACAGCTGGGCACAGAATGCCCACAGCTTCTCAGAACTCCTCATTCACCAAACACTGGGGAGAAAGGTGTTGAGATTCATATATTGCTGTGAGTCTACTGCAATTTTTACCACAACTGACCTGGCATGATCCCAGTGAAGGTTTTTTATCAACAGAAACCAAATGTCCTAGTCAGGTGATTTGAAAATTATTTAATTGTCCTGAGTGAACACTGAAGCTGAAGGTAAATTTAGGGATGGAGCAAATGAACTATGGACGTGGGAGCTGAGGATGCATTTGGCCAACGAGAAGAATATCTGTGACTCAAAAGGAAGAGAGCATAGAACTCCAAGTACATACAGACTATTATGCTCTGGGGGAGACTGAATTCAGGAAACCTGTAAAATTTTTAAATCCTCAGTTTCATGCTATTAATATGATCTAAAAGAACTTGGAGTCCATGACGCCAGAGATGGAAGGTAAGTGGTAAAAGACAGGGATGAAAAACTGAGAATACTGGGAGGTAGGCAGAAATCCAGGTGAATTGGATGAAATGAGGAACAAATGCAAATCATAGAAAAGATTGAAATAGAAAAATTTAAAAATCACCTTAGAAAGTTCAAAGAGCAGAATCAATCATGAAAAATCAGAAAATGAAAAGGGAATGAATTACTAAGTCATACCTAGAATTATAAGAATTAATTCGTTGAACACTCACTATGTGCCTGTTTCTGAGCAAAATATTCCATACAGACAATTCATTTTTTTTATATTCACAATTCCATAACAGGTTTTTACATTCAGTTTATAGGTAAGAACATGGGATTCTTATATAGGGATATGTTTTTCAACGTGCCTGGGATCATCATCAGCTATCATCAGCTAACAAGTGACATAGCTGGAATTTGAACCTTACTGACTGGACTCTGCAAGCTGTGTATTGGACCACAAAAATAGAGCAAACTGGGAAAAAATAGATAATGTTGAAAACTGCTCTTTCTTACCAGAAGAAACAATGATATATACAACAGCAAACTTTCCAAGCCAAGGAAGGAACCAAGTCTGAAGAATAAAAGAGCTTGCTCTATAACAGAAAGAAATACATGAAAAGACACCAACACATTTTATAATAACTTAATTGGTTAAGAACCCTATGTAAACCAATACAGCTAAATTACCTTGTGGATCCAGTATTGACATTGCCTCAAAAAAAAAAAAAAAAAAAAAAGCCATTTTAACAACCAAAAGTAAACAATAAAATCTCATCAAAGTCACTTCAGAAATGCTAAAAGGGGGATTAATTTAAGGTCAATTACAAAATTGGTTGTGATCTACTTTGCTTATGTTCCTCTCTCAGTACCCTGTTATCTCAACCAAATCGCAAAGCAGCTTCCACTATGCAATCACCACACCCCTCACATCTCCAGCAAATCCAGCTCTCTGGCTTCACTTCCTTACTCCCACCACATTTTCTAGTATTACTTTCTCTTTACCGTTAAATGCTCCATAATCTTTAAGATTACCTCCTACATATGTCTGTGTCTGTGGATTTTCAAACCCCTTGAAAGAAAGCAGTTAAAGAATTCGTAGTCCACACAGGCAAGAATAAAAAAATAAAAGAATAGTTTTTAAAAGTATTAAAAATAACAAAAGTGGAAAGTATGAAATATGATGGTAGAAATAAGGGCAGTTATATAAATTATAAAAATAAATATAAGTTAAACTGCCAATTCAATTTCAAATTGAAGAGAAAACTAAATCAAATGAGATTCTATTTATAGAGATATACCTAAAATGATTTTGAACATTAAAAATATGAATAATGAATGTAAAGTAATAAGAAAAAGGAAAATACACTGAAAAAGCAAGTTTCCAAAAGAGAAATTAATAAAATTACATTAGTAGTTGAGACTTTTCCTTAGTTTCAATACAGATTGGGTATTTAAAAATAAATAATAATTGGTCAATAGTTCTCTAATTTTATTTTCTCATACACCATTCACATGATTGATAGGACCTATAGTAATATCCAATAATAAATATATTGTACTGGTTTTCATTCTAGGGGGTTATTTCCCTCCATAGCAATATCCTTCAGAATCTTAGGAGAGGCTACTATAATTTGTAAAGCCTCTCTGTCCCCTCTTTCTGATATGATTTAACTTCAAATTTAGAATTACTAATTCAGAGAATATGCATTATATATTATCAATAGGGCATATCCAATAAAAACAAATATTAGTCTACCCTGAATGGAGATATTTTCAAATCGCTCATAGAAAATTAACAGAAAAATTTTGAAATACTATGTTAACTACAGAAAACTTTTTTTAATAAAATTAAAATAAAAAGAAAAGAAAAATGAGAAATGAGGGTTGCAACATATAATGCAAACATAAGTATAATATTCTTCATATGTAAAGAGATATTTTAAATCAATGAGAAAAATACGAGTCTTCCAATAGAAAAATTGACAATGAAACTTGCTAGGAATGTCATAAAAGAAATACAAATGACCAGTAAATACTGAAAATACTTAATGTCTCTAGTAATCAAGCCAAATCAAAACCATATTCTGCTATATTTTGAGAAATTACAAAGTTGTTTTTAAACTCTAAAACTTGTTCAGCTGAGATGAAATGAAATGTACCCTCTTGTATTGTGCTTACTCCGGTAAGTATATTTTGTACAGCCTTTTGGCATATAATTTGGTAGTATACAAATCATTATCCTTTGTTGAGAAATTATTATATGTTAAGCATTGTGCCACACACCTTAAAAATACCTGATAGCTAACATTTATACACTGCAATCCATGTATCAAATGCTGTTGTGTGTTCTTTACATATACACAGATTCATTTGATCCTGACAGCTAAGCTACAAAGTAGGTAGTTATTTCATTCCCATTGATTTGTAGGGAATCAGAAACACACAGGTGTTAACTGATTTGTACAAGTTTCCAAAGCTAAAAAGCATTATAGCTAGAATATCATAACACTTAATATTTTTAATATTCTCCCAAGATAAATATTATTATCTCTTTCATAGGTTAAGACATTAAAGAAAGGTCCAAGAGGACACATAAGTTCCCCAAATTCAGGGACGTGAGGTAGCCAAGTTTTGTATCAATGTCTGCTTGACTTCAAAGTCCAAGAGTGTATAATGTTTTAAAAGGCTTTGACTCAGTTGTTCCATTTTGAGATATTCATCTTACCATTATTATTGAGAATTCCTTCAAAGATTTATATAGAGACTTTAAAAAAATCATATTAATTATAAAAGCAAAAGTTGGAAGTCCAGAAAATGATGAGACGCTAAGACAAACCGAGATTTGGACAGAGACAGTAGAAAACAACTGAAGGATTCTGAAGAGAAAGCACGATGTCTGGTTGCTTTCTGGAATGGACTTACAGTGAGGTTAGTGGGAAAGAGGATCACAGTTGTCTAGGTAAGAGATTGGAGTGGTTTGGCTTGACAGTAGATATGGGGAGAGATAGCTGAATTTAACACATAATTTGGAAAATCGGTCAATAAACATGGATATGAGGCATGAAGAGAATGTGAAAAGTTGAACAAAATTCTCAAGCTTGATTAGCTGGATGTCTGCAGGTGTCATTTATTGACACTGGTTATGCAGGAGAACAGGAGTTCAGGTTTGGATATGGTCAGTTCAGATTATGAGATTGGATATGGTCAGAGATTATGAGACGTCTGTTAGAAATGTCCATCTTTCCAAATTCCCATTGAATACAGACATTTGGAGATCTAGGTGGGATGTGGACTGAGGAGTCAGTACCATCTATATGGTATTTGATGCTGGGAATTGATGAGGTTCCTGGAACAAGACTGTAGAAAAACAGAAAGAGAGTGAAAGATTCCAGGTCTAAACTCTGAGGTTCTCCAAAATGTAGAGTCAAGCTTCAGAAAGATAAAGAAAGGAAACCAAATAAAGGGGCTGAGAACTGGGAGGTGAACAGCAGGGTCATTGAAGCAAAGAAATATTTCAAGAAACAATGAATAGTTTACTATGCCTAATGATGTTGAGCAGTCAAGATCAAGACTGTAGTGGTCTTTATATAGGTAAATAGGGAAGTGCCCAGAAGTCCCATAAAGTGAAGAAATGGGAGCAACATCCACAAATATTCTTGCTAGAAGCAAGTTTGGGAAGAGGAGAGAGGGAGCCATAGGTGGAAAGGAATCTAGATAAAAGGAAGGTTTTTAATCATTGGTTCAAGTCTGTTTGTTTATGTTTAACAATGTGAGTGGATAGAGTTTGAATGATCCTGGGAAGAATCCATGTGGGCAGTGGTTATCCCAACTTTGGCATGCATCAGAATCAGATAAGGAGGGCTTATAAAACAAGGATTACAGGGCAGTCTGGGTGGCTCAGTGGTTTAGTGCCTGCCTTCGGCCCAGGGTGTGATCCTGAAGACCTGTGATCAAGTCCCGCATCGGTCTCCCTGCATGGAGCCTGCTTCTCCCTCCTCCTGTGTCTCTGCCTCTCTCTCTCTCTCTCTCTGTTATAAATAAATAAATCTTTTAAAAAATCTTAAAATAAATAAATAAATAAAACAAGGATTGCTGAGCTCTGCCTCCATAGTTACTGATCCAACATGTGTGGGTGGGCTAGAGAATTTGCATTAACAATGAGGTCTCAGGTGATGCCATTGATGCTGGTCCCAGAGCCATAACTTGTGAACCATTATCATGGAGAGAGAGATTAAAATATGATTGGGAGGGGGGCACCTGGGTAGCTCAGTGGTTGAGCATTTGTCTTTGGCTCAGGTCGTGATCCCAGAGTTCTGGAATTGAGTCCCACATCAGGCTCCTTGCAGGGAGCCTGCTTCTCCCTCTGCCTATGTCTCTGCCCCTTTCTCTGTATCTCTCATGCATAAATAAAGAAAATATTTTAAAAACATATGATCGGGAGGGAGAGAAGCTATCAATCACATCTCTGAAAAGGCAGGAAGAGTCAGAGGTCCAGAGGACTTTTGAAGATTTTATTTTTTATAGAATAATGAAAGCTTTGTACAAACAGGAAGGAAAAGAAAAAAATGTAAAAATTAAAGATAATAATGATGGCAAATACTTCTAATGTGCCAAAAAGAATTTTAAATGTCGTAGCAAGCATTAATGCATTTCACCCCTAATAACAACCTTATCACTCAGAAAAATGCAATTAATATATATGTTTGCTAGTAAGAGAGTGACAGAAATCCTATATGTTGGATTCTGTTTCTTCTCTGGTGTCTAAGATGATCTAATGTGAGACCATCAGCTGAGTGGGAGGAGGAAGGGAGGTTAGCATTTAGATAGTTTGGAAAAATCTAAAATATTTAATGAGGAGGATAGGAGAAGGAGCTTATTATAGAAATACGGTACAGTTGGCATCATTACCGAGTGCCCATTTGAAAATGAGGACTGAGAATTTGTAGTGACAAACTGCTCATTTTTTCCCGGCTCACTTAGCTCTAATGTGCAGCCCGGGCAAAGGCAAACAATGGGCTTAATCGGGTTGGCTTTCATCAGGTGGGTAAAATAGGGAAGAAGGAACTGGAAGATGGGAAATTTTGTTTAATTGGTTATAGATTTGGGTGGTAGTTTCTAAGGAATCTAAAGAAGGATGAAAAGACTAGATGGCGTTGACCAACAGACATCAAAAGGTAATAAAATCCATATAGTTTTTCAAGTTATAAAATTCTTTGACAGGAAAATTTTTTTTCTATCAAATTTGTTGATGCATTTTACTTTTTTTGGTCAAAGGCTTAATAAATCTGACTCTGCATTTAAATGTGCTTTAACATTTCATGAAGCTGAAAACTGCTGTCTTACTACATGTGCACATGTTTGAGTATGGGACACACGTGCAATGTGTATGAGCACATTGTCCTGTAATCGTTCTGCATGGCATGGCGCCCTGTGAGAAATTGATTCACTGGGTTGCCAGTCAAACTGCTGGTGCTCTCATACTCCCCAACCTTGGACATAATTAGGTTTAATCAACAATTTTCCAATAAATAATGGTGCTATGAACTTGGGCTAGTCCCAAAGAGTACATTTTTGCATGGTGAAATGGGTAAGCTGGTCCTGTAGGGTATACCTAGGACTCCGATATGAGGCATATGGGGTGTTTAAGGGCTAGGGCAACCTGTCCCCTTATCTTTTGGGAAAGAGAGGGTCTCAACCTTGTGATAAAGCTCTCCATAAGAGCCCATTAACGTTATAGAATCATCCTCTTCCTCCTAGGCAGATATAAGCTTCCATCTCTTATATCAAGATGGCTCTTGCTGTTTTTAACCAGGCAAAAATATAGGAATAGCTCATTTTTGAAAAAAAAAAAAAAAAAAAACCCTTAAAGAATGTTTTCATTTAGAATCAAAACAAAAAAAAATATATGAATACAGTCTGCTCCTTGAGGAATCACCTTTACCTGTGAGGGTGCTGGTATTGAAAAGCTCAGACGTGGCTGAGGGCCTACGGGGTGAATGGGGGTCATCCTCACTGTAGGCTCGCAGAACGTACTTCTCAATTACTCCTCTCACCACAACGGGTTCGTCCCAGGTCACCTCAATGCTATATCCGTTTACGCTGCGGACTCTTGAGGGAGTTGGCACACTTTGTGGAGCTGTGAAAGAATAAAAGAGAAAACAGGGAAAATGGCCGTTCTCAGAAGACTCTTGCTCCTATTCTTCACTTTTAATGGCCGCAGTAAATCAGACTCAACCATTAGCATAAATACAATTTATTAGAGTTGTAACTTTTCAGCATTGATTTAATATGACTGCACATCTTGAGCCATTCAGTTTAAGCGATATTTCAAAACCATCAAAACTCCATCGACATAACGTTCTTTCAAGTCTAGTCCAGGTTTTCCAAAAACATTTAATGTACCAGACATGTTTTAAACATCACTCATAAAGGAGGAGGTGGATGGTAGGCAGATAACAAGTTCAAACAATATAATGATGTACCCCTTTGAAGCGAGATAATTAGACTGTTATTATACATAGTGGTTTGACACTTTTATATCTTCAGTGTATTAGCCAAAAAATATCACAAATGTGATTGGATTGTACTTGAACGTCTGATCTAATTTTCCAAATTCAATTGTTTTTTCAAATTAATTTCGAAAAAGCGAAGTTCTCCCAGATATGATATACAGGATACATTCCTAATTGCATTTCAGGGGGTAGAGTAACTGGCGCCCTTGAGATCATACAAAATCACTTTCAGAGATACTCTCTTCAGAGCAGCTCAGAAATAACACAGAATGAGGAAGTTTAAGGGAATCGCAAAACCTCACTCACAAGCTGAGTCCCCTAATTTTAAAAATCCATAACCTTTAACTATTTATTAGATATTTCCACCGTTCTGATCAGTAACAACTTCATCACAGCCGACTGCTCTGGGAACACTGAGAAAAACCCAAGGAACTCCATGGCAGGATGATGGATGAGAGGCTGGCTCTCGCTGCCCGTGGACTCCTGAGCCCTGTCGATGGAGGATCACTCTGGTTTTCCCACATCAAATATCCTCCTTCTCTGACTTTACTGTTCAGACCAATAAAATAGGACAGCTTCAAGGGAAACAAAGTGAACACAGAGTGGGGGGAGACGTCCAGAGGCCGAGAACCACTGTCTGCGCTGTTAAAACACCACGGGCGCCTATGGAAAGCCCACAGGCCACGCAATCAAGATGCAAGCAAAGGGACAACGGGAGTGATGTTGATTTTATTAGTTCTGAAATGTGGTACAGGGCAAAGTACAGTGCCGTCTAACAGATGGCCTTCTCATAAGGGACAGAGCAAAACTGACTCAAAAATAATTAAATAGTGCAATTATTCTCCCACCCTTGGGAGCATGTAGCTGCTCAGTGTTGTGGTCAGATTGTAAATATGAATTTATGGCATAAGACTTTGTGGTCAGATCATTGCTATAAATTCAGGGCTCTATTTGCATACTTTCTCGGTGGTACTCAAAACGGGCACTCTTTAGCTAGGGAAGCAATGCACTTTCCAGACACCTATTTACATTGCTGACTTAGACTAAAAGCAAGCTTTAGAGGGTATTTGTTAATCAAGTCGAGGAGGTGAAAATAGGGGCAGAGGATGTGCCAGTGACAAATGAATATTTTATATCACAGCATTTTCCAAGTTCTGAAGTTGAAAAGGATTTTAAGGGACCGTTCGGTTCATTGTCTCTGTAAATAGATGACAATTTAAAACATCCTTGGAAAGCGTCAGTTTGTCCACTTCTGGAAAATCTGTAGGCAAAGAGCTTTGAAAAGCCATTCTTAGCGGCCCATCTCTGTGTTTAGTTATCTTAGATTAAGATTTCTCAAAAGTTGTCTGTGTTAGTAGCCCCTGGTTAATAGTAAGTATGAGAGGGTATCTTGGTGAAAAACACACCTTTAGATAAGTGACCTGCTAAGGGTAAATTGCCTTCAAGAGACATAAATGATAGTCCTACGATATGTATTTGACTCTGACCAATGTTTGACTCCAAATGGCAAAAGGCTACTGATTCGCAAAACTTCTCAAGATGAATGGCTTTTGTGAGGGTATCATGTAAAAAGATGTTGTGGTCACTGTGAGAAGTACAGAGCACTTATAATATCAGTTGTCTGAGATTCAATCTAATATAGTCTATCTCATGGTCTTCCCCGCCCCCCCCCCGACCCCTCCAATTCAAGAAATTTAGACCAATCAGCAATTTCTATCCTGGGGGAGTCATTCTAAGATCCTAATAGTCACCACCATGGCAAACATCTGCCATGATGCCATAAAAGACACATCTGCTTCCAACCAGGGTACAGGTTTCAAATGTACCCTCTGTGGGAGACAGGCTAGAAGGTGCCACCCCCACCCAATGGTAATCAATCCTGACATTAGCTTCTTGGGTCCTATGCAATCTGTAATATATATATATATATTCCTATAGACACAAGCCTATCAAATCCTTAAGACAACTTGACCCTCCTTCCTTCTGCATTTGAAGACGAAAGAATCAAGCCTGAGTGAACCCTTATGAATAACTGAGAAGTCAAAACACCAACCTACTAAGCATTTTAACCATTAACTGTAACCTCCTAAGCATTTTACCCACTGACATTTGCAAACCAAGGCATGCTCTGCCATAAGATTACAGACACACTGCTTGCTTCAAGGTACTATAGTCTTTTCTTTTTCCTACATGCGTGAATATGTATGCACATACATGGGCATGTGTGTGCACATAGACATTTTAAGAGAAATAAGATTTACCTGCTCCTGGTGTGCGGCCCCGACTCCAATCGCTGTATACAGAACCTCCTTCGTGTGAGGCTACCACTCGATACAGGTATTCTTAAGTGGAAATAAGCAGCAGAAAGATTAAAATATTACTCATATAGACTAGCAGTGGGCTGGCAGGGAGGGAAGAGGCGACAAGTGGGAGACATGTAACATTTAATTTAGAGCACCTCCACATTACCTGTAAAAGGCTGGAGACCACTCTCGTAAACACTCTGCTCTTTTCCCCGGTAAACCAGGATGGAGTCATTTCCCCTGCAGTTAACATCGCTGTCAGTTGATAGGCATCCATCCAGATTGACTCTGACAGCACTGCTGGACACAGATGCCAAGTTAACGACAGCACCCCGTGCAAATTTAACATCCTTCATGCAACCACCGAAACCTAGCAAATAGTAAGGGATTAATATCACATAAAAGGCTTGAGTCATTAATTACCAATCATTTCTGTCCTCTGCAGCACTACGTTTTGATGAGGCATGGGGGTTGCTGTAGATACAATTTTTAAACTTTTGAGTCTCATTTGGGGAGATCCTTTACGCTTCCTTCTGCTTTTTACCAGGCTGAGTTGCCACGAAGAGGTATTACATTTATGTTATCTTGAAAAAATATATAAGGTGATCATTATAATTCAGCTGGATTATATGCAATTGAAAGTATTTATTATACTTCTTTAGGCCCACATTTTTTCATTCTGCTTAGTCTTATGAAATACAATTTAGGCAATTAGACATTATGGTAGAGGGGTAGCCATATGTCCCTCAATTCTGGAAAATTCAGTCACCTATATAAGTCATTGTTTTAGTGCCAAAAATAATATTTGAAGGGGCACAATTATTCAACAAGCTCACTGGGGGAAAATACCCTTTGAGGGTTATTATGCAAGACAGCAGGAGGGAGGATATAGTTTCAAAATACACTGGTATCTGGAGATACTGACATGAATTCTGTTAGAATCATTTTCTGAGTTGTAGAACTAAGTCCTGCTTAAATCAGCCTACAGAGGAGCTATCCCTATGCTCTACCATTTTCACGGAGTTCCATAATATTGACAATACACAATGATCACGGTCTTGTGTTCACATTAGCATGACAGGGAGCAAATCCCCTTCAGGTAATGGCAGCATCCGAGATTTCTCAGAATGCATATTTTACCCAGTTGACTTTAGAACCACCACAGTGCAGCACAGTTCTGGGAAGTTCACCAGGAAATGTGGAAGAAATAGATGAGGAGTTTGCACTGCTCTTTTGTTAGACGACCAGAGGTCATCCAGTCAACCAGGAAGTAGTGGTGGCTTTGGATTACATGCTATTTTATGTAAACAGAGATCCGCTCAATGAGCGTTGGCAGCGCTCTGCGCAGGAAACTGCACACAGTTGTAAAAGAAGAGACAGACTGAGTTGAGATAATGTGCACACACACTCTTTCTGAACAGAATACTGTCAACTTTGAAAGGTCCAAACACAGGTTGAGCTCTTTTCAAGAGTAAAGCACATCAGCAGGAAGAGAAAATAAAACATAATGCAATGCCTAACAGGAAAATAATCTAATAGTAACAACGAGCAAATTGTTCTCTTCAGCATTTATATGATGTCTTATTATGTCTTCTAACACATTAAGTTGCAGCCTATTTCCTTTCAAAATGTCTTTGCTTGTATTCACGTTCCTTTAGGCCCCACTGATCAGTACTGCTCGTCTATCTTGAACACATAAGTTGGGTGAGTTGAAATGAAAGCAATGAAGCTCAATATAAAAGCATATGCTTGAAAATTCAGAAGTTAGGGATTCTGATTTCTTTACCAGCAGCAATTTCCTGACAGCTTGGAGTTCAGTTACCTAACTTCTCCATACTTACATTTTCGTAACAACGAAGTGTGAACAGTGGAAAGGCGGCTTTGGCAAACATCTGAACGTTGTTACAAGAAAAGCTCCATTATTGTGTAAAGGGCACAGAGCCTCAGATTTGCAAGATGGAAAGAGTCTTCCAGAGATAGATGGTGCTGATGGTTGACAGCAATGTAATTATACTTCATGCCACTGAACTGTACACTCAATGGCTAAGATGGTAAATTTTATGTATATTTCACTAATTCTAAAAATTTTTAATAAAAAAAAGAAATGACTTAAAAATTAATTCATGGGGTGAAATTTTAGATTTGGGAAAGGCCACAGAGGTGGTCTTCCTTCATTCTGGAGATAAAGAGAAAGGTCCAGAGAGTCATTGGATACGGTTTCTAAGTATTAATCTTCCTTAGGAAGTAGTACTCTGACCTCAGGCCTTGGAGGTAAAGAATCCTGGGCTCTAGTGTGTGGTCCTCACTCTGCTATCTTAGCGCAGACAAAGTTTTGTCCAATTAAGTCACCATTCTTCCAACTCTGCACCAGAGTAATTTCCACCGGACGTATTCTTCAATTACCTTCAAACTTTGGGAGGGGTGTTAGGACAGGAGGAGGGGAAAGGGCCTGTCTGTGGGAGAAATAGAGATGCCTCCTTTGCTTGCTTTGGAGAATCAAAAATGACTCCCCACCTCAAGGCCCCTGAATAACTAAAAGGTGGTCCAGAAATCCACGCTGATGAATCAGAAAAACAGTAGCCCTTCTGAGAGAGGCAGCCCAACATGGGGGCACTGGCCCATAGGAAGGCTGGCTTCCAGCCTCTACTCCTGCCTTCTCCACACAGGGCTTGGGTCAGAGCATAATCTGTGATCCCATGTGCCACCATCACCCCCACGCTGCAGGTAAGTGATAGTCCCCAGTGGTAGTTCTAAGATAAATGCCCATGATCTGAGGTGACGCATCTTCAGCAAATTAGGTTGCCCAGCATTTCCAAACTACAGAGGAAAGTTAATTTGCATTGATTCAAAGGAAGATTACAATATTAGTGGATATGAAAAAAATAGCTCTAATATGACCACAAAAATAGAGCCTCTGAAAAAAGGTGCTAATTAAGAAGCACAGAACATTTTAAGACCATTTGATAGTGGATTAAAAAAAATACAGTAAGTGCACATGATTAATTTTAATTGCAATTCACTACATACAGGCAGCACCCCCATATGGTGAATATTCTCCTGATCGCTGTATAAAACATGCAGTTACCATATAGATTAGTATCACTCAAAGCATCTGAGTCAGAATCGTAGGGAATAGGGTCATAAAATCTGCATTTTTAATAACCTTTCCAGGAGATTCCAATGTATCTTGAATAGTAATAATAATGACAGCTAATTTTATTGAGTTCTTACTATGTTCCAGTTTCTATACTTCCATATTTTATCAATTGTCTTGAGGACCACTGATAGGCATGATACTGCAATGATAAAAATTTAGTATTACCCATAAATAAAATATCTTTCAGTATCGTAGACTTCGTCACAATACAGATTAAATTATCCCTGTTGGGTTTATGTTGATATGTTAAACTTCTATGATGATCGTCTTATAATTTCAGTTAAAATTTGGCTAAAGCCAAGTCTCTATGCCCATCATAGTAATGGGTTTTTGTGTACTTTTAGAAGTATAATTGCACATACGCAGGGGATTTTTGTCCTAGATGTAAGTAGGATCAAGTAATCTTCCTCATATAAAGGGTTTTCAAGCTCTTTCTAACCTCAAAAACCTGAAAACCAGGAGAAGCTCTTATATGAATGTAATATTTTTAGCTGCTGTTACATCTTAAGTGCCTTGAAAATGTCATTACTGTCTTACACCCCAGATATTCATTAACTCCTTACTAGTACCCTTCTAAAAGTCTCCTTAGAGCTTGCCATATATTTTCTATTCAAAGGCATTTAAATCTTTATGTACTTACCAAATAGGCAAAGACTGCTTTGTGGAAATTTTAACCATTCGCTGTACATAGATTTTGAAATATGTAGAGAACATTTTCTACAGGGGGGCATGCTTCCTCACAACCTAGAAGTTTCTGTGCTTTCCCCAATTCACACAAAAGGAACACTGGCCAATGCCCATAAAAGAAAACACTTGACTCTAATAAGGAGAGTGGCTTTTGACAACCAGGCTGCCCAAGACAGAAAGGCTTGCTCTCTGCTTACTGGCTTCCTTACTGCTTACTGACCTTGGGAAAGTGCCTTTGCCCTTCAGTTTCCTCATCTGTAAAACGGGGATTTAAATGATCATATCAAACACATGGGCTTGGTAGGAAGTGCTGACCCACTTATTCTCATGGAAAGCTTTCAGAACCATGAATTCTGCACACAGAATGCACTCGGCTACTGTCAGCCTTTTTGAATTAATAATTTCTCTGATTATGTTCAAATTCATTATATGAGTTAAATGCTTGCTTTAGTTATAAGTCATGCACTCATGCACTTTTTCTTTCACTCATGGTTATTAATAATAAATGAAATATAGATTTTTTTCACCAGTATGTTTAAAATTCAACTACACCCAGCCTTTCATGTGCTTTGCTAGAGGAGAGCTCCATGGAAATGCAGAGACAATTAGCAGTTATGTCAGAAAAAAATCCCAGTGAATTTAATGCCATTTTCCTTAGCTGTACACACCAACCTAGTTTATGTTTTTCATCTGTGACTACAGATAATGATCAGTATCAGAAAGAACCAGAAAACACATGAGGAAATATATACATAAATTACAATTATATTTGCTGAAGATAAGTTGGGATAAGTATATTGATTATAATAGGTGTAAGGGCACACTCTTAATGGCAACCTATAGGACTATTTGAAGAAATATTCTATGATTTTTCTTTTAGAGCTTCAAAAAAAGGGATGGATAGATATTGCTTCCAGCCTGACTCTGCTGCTATATCTTAAAACACAGAACCACCAAAGCCTGGGAGGACCAGAGCTGTATTTACTTGAGAATTCCTCCAGATGGACTTTACCTTGTTCCAAACTCAGGTGTTTATAAGAGTCCTGCAGCTCCTGTGGGGTTCCTCCCACGTAGACTGGGGAATTCACCATCAGTGGCTGTGCTCTGGACTGTGACACACGTTCCCTCAGTTCATTCATGCTTGCTGCTATGAGGGAATCTTTCTTTTTAATAATCACTTTATTCCACTTTCCATCACAATAAGACATCCCGAGCCGTAGATCCACTTGTGTAAAGGTAAGACTGGTATTGAACCGGAAGCTCAATATTCCACTCTTCAGTTCTATCTGTATTTCACATTAAAAAAGAAAATAGGTATATAAAAAGACTGCAGAATGGCAGTTTGGGAGAGAGCAGAAGGTCAATTTCTTGAAGAAAAGCAACAAATTTCCCTGAAAGCACTCTATAAAAATGTTCCACTTTATTCTAAGCAGGACTGGAGTAACATATAATGGAGTATTTTGCAAGCTTGTAATTGACATGAAGAATGTTGTATTGAGTCAAACAGATTCATACCCAGTAATGATTATACAGTGTAATACAACAGAATGTAGGCAAAAAGTTTTATTTATTTTATTTATGTTTTTTTGCGGGGGGGTGCAACACAGGTAAAAGATAAGTGACTGAATGAAGAGAATAGTTTGAACTATGACTGTATTTTTACTTGAGTTTTTAGAAAATGAGAAAATACTACTTCATATATCAATTTAATTTGGGGGAAAAATATGACAAGACAATAAGAAAATGAAATGTCAAGCCTGATTAAGCTTATTTTAACTGCTTGGTGAACTCAATTTCAAATTTGTAAGATGGATTTTGATTCAATATTTCAGTTTTATTATTCTAAATCTCTAACGAAGGTAATTGCTTCTATGTGTATTCTTTTAGATTAAGGTGTCATTTTCTAATACGAATATATTTTACCCAAATTTTCATGGTAAAGGAAATGCCTCCATATGTTTCCCTTCAAAATGGGTACTTGAAATTATTTTATCTACTATGTTTTTATTTTGTTAGAACTCAAACTAGCAAAAATAAGATACTTAAAAAATTGAGATCAATCATGTCAAATAAGATTAAGCAATTCCAGATAAAAATTAAGACTTGTTCTATATAAATATCATTTTTGTGAAGCACATTGGATAAGCAGTCCTGTGTCTATTCACGCAATAAATATTGAGTTCCCCCACTATGTTCCATGAACCTGCTACTATAAGATCAACACTATTCCCAAGAATCACGTTGTCCAACAGCAGAGGCAAACACCTGGGAGTAATACCATAACCAAGAGAAGAATAAGTACAATGACAACAAAGAAAGCATATACATTTTATTCCCTGGGAACTGGGAAAGGTTTAAATTACAACTTTCGGAAATATGTAAGATCCATGAAGTATCCTTCGACACAGGGGGATCAGCACATTCAATGGCATGGGGACATGTATGAACTCATTAGATTTAGAAAACAAATACTAAATTAGGTAAGATAGAGGATACATATGGTGGAGGGAGGTTAGAAAGAGTCCTGTCAAGTATGTAGAAGCAAGGTTTCAGAGGATTTGAGTGATATGGAAAACATACATCTTTCATCTGTTTGACACCAAAGGTTATATTCTTTCCACTATTATCTTGTGCTGAAAGTTTACCCTTCCAGTCATAGGAAGTTCATACTGGAAATGAAAGCTGCCCTGGAACTGGAGAAATCTATTAGGGAATCACTACAATTGTGAGAAAAATGATGAGAACCATTGAAATACACATAACAGTAGTGAGGTCAGTGAAAACTCAAAGAAGTATTTTAAAAAGCAACTCAGCTTTTAAAGTCTCAGCAAGACCTGACAAATATCTGAATGTGTTAGATGAATAAAAAGTAAGTCAAGGATACCCATGCTCTTTCTTGCTTGGGTATGTTTGACTACCACCACGATATGAAAGCACTAGGAAAGGAAGACCTGATATAATCATTGTCAGTGAGGAATGAGGTCAATTTTAAACATACTGAGTTTGAGATGTCTAAAAACACCCAGAAGAAACATTTTTTGAGGCAGTTGAACATAAAGATCTAGGCCAGTAAAATAGAAAAGGTTCATGAGAAGATAAACAAGATCATCCAGTCAGTGTAAAAGCAGTCAAAAGAAAAGATGAGTGAGTATAGAGTCCTCAGCCAGACCAACACTTTAAGAGGAAGGTAGAGTAGATATAATTCTTTAAGTTGACAATGATCTTTTTGGAGAAACCATAAGGATTTAATAAAAATCAAGAGCAACTAGTATTTTGGAAAGTCAGCAGGGAAGAATATGTTAAGGAAAAAAAAAAGAAGATAGAGGAAGATCAGTTAAGATAAAGATAGAAAATTATCTACTAGACTAGAAAATGCAGGGGTCCCTGGCAACACTAAAACGTTTTGCAGTGGTAGGACTAGGAATCATATGTATAGTAGTTTTGAGGATTGGAGTGTGATATTAAAAAAAGTGGAACTAATCAGAGTAATTACCTTCAATGCAATAGACACTGAAAGGGAGGGAAGTACAAAGGAATAATTTTCAAAGTCAAAGGAAAAAAATTTAAAATAAATGAAGCTCAACCATTTTCTATGTTGAGGGAGAAGAGCCAATGGAGAACCTTGGAACTAACAAAAGGAGGATAATTTCAAGCACAAGCTCTTGCAGGAAAAGGGATAGAATCTAGAATAGAGTTAGAAATACTAACTTTGGTTGGAAACATGGTAATTAAGTATTTGTTCTCCTGGATCAGGAGAGGGTGAAACCAGACTGGACTCATCAAAAAAGCAGGAGGTCGAGAGTTTGGAAGATAAAGGGATTATGTTTCTTTCCATTCTAAGAATGAAACTCTCTGAAGACATTCAGGTTGTGGTGTTTTCCAGGGGTGACATTCTCTTTCTTTCATGTTCCACAACTAATCTGTGAACAAATCCTGTAAACAAGAAATACTGCTGAATGAAGGAATCAGAAGCCTCAAAACTCTGTCTTCATACTTATTTCAATTTTCCTATGGTGATCAGCAAAATGGCTGTTGAGACAGAAAAGCTAGGAAACTAGGCTGATTGACCCAGGGTTATGGCATTGAAGACACAAGTTGAGAGTATTGATGGAAAAATGGTTGAAAAGCTCTATTATGGTATCTGAGGTGGAGAGCAAGTAAATTAAACAGAAAGTGGTCTGATAGCCAATGGCTTCATCATCTTAGTGAACTCAGTAAGAGAGAGCAAGAGCTGAAAGCTTATGAGGATATATTTTGAGATTTAAGATTTTAGCAGTGAAAACTTTCTGAGTTAATCAAGTTCTAGAGGATAGCCATGTATATTGAAGCTACTTAAGATAATGGGAAGAATTCTTATTGAGAGATAATCTGGGAAAAGCCTAAGTCTTCAGATATGGAAGGGTAGAATGTAATTTCTAGGAACGTCTGCTTCCTTTATAGCTATTTTGGAAATACGAAAAGAAAGCCTAGCACACAGCAGATACTCAACATATATTTGTCTAAATGTTTTGATGCTTTAAGATTAATTTCATTAAAGCTTAAAGTTAATATTACTATTCAATATAGTGGAAATGTCTTATATTTCCTAAGTGAATGAATGGAGGAAGATGGAAGGTATAGTAGGATGTGTGACCCTCCAATAGTGGCAAGTGGTCTTTAAGAGGAAAGGCCTAAGGAAAATATCTTTGCATCCTCCCCAGAATTTACACACATATAGATGATTAAAGAATGCTTAGTGAGGGTCACTACAACATGAACTCATTCACAGGTTCACTCATTCTTTCATCCAACAGTGTTTACCAAACCCTTAATAAGCGCAAGAGGTAGGCACCTGTAAAGACAGCCAAAGTCCTGTATTCAGAGAGGTTACATTTCAGTGAGGGAGGCAAACAGTAAATAAGAGGACAAATAAATACTTTAAATAAGCTGAAATTTTAATAAATAATATGAACAGATATATTTCCACTTACCTGGTCAGCAAAATGGATATAATCTAGGAATGTACAAAATCAATGAAGTGAAAATATCTTAGAATCATAAAATCACTAAGACATGTGTTTTATTATCTATTTGCCTAGATATGAGCAATGAGGTTAAAGTGCTCATAATTTTCCCTTGATTCTATGTAAGTTCTTTAGAATAGCTTTTTAAAAAATTAACACTTTAATCACATACTAATTTTTGATAATGGTATCTGCCTGTCTGATGAAAAGCAAGTAAGAGCAATTACACTTGCCCCCTGTAGTTAGATAAATGTATAAAAATTTTCATAGCAGCTTTAGTTGCCATAGTAAAAACATGGAAACAACCAGTATGTCATTGACAGGAAAAGAGACAAATTACATAACCATGAAAATGTGTATCTACATGGAGAACACGAGTGACTCAGAAAAATGTTGAGTACAAGAAAACAATTGCCTAAAGGTAGAGTATGATGTAACTTTTATGAATGTCAAAAACAAGAATTTTTAGGCATTGATACATAGTGTTCAAACTATAACTACATGCCAGGGGAAAATAAACAGAAAATTCTGAGTATATATTAGCTCTAGAGAGATATAGGGAAATGGATTAGGAAAGGGCCTATAAGTAAAAGCAAAAAGTGATATTTTAGTTCTTGGGTTGGGTGGTAGGTTCATGAGTATTCACTGTACATTTATACCTTTATGTATATGTGTATAACATGAAATATTATATATTTATTATAAGAGTACCTGGGTGACTCAGTCAGTTAAGCATTGATTTGACTCAGGTCATGATATCATGGGTCCTGAGATTAAGCCCTGTGCCAGGCTCTGCACTTAGCGGGAAGTCTGATTGAAGATTCTCTGCCTCCGCCCCTTCCCCAACTCATGCACATCCTCTCTCTCTTAAATAAATAAATATTTAAAAAATATATATATATATATGGAAATCAAATGGGATTTTCTTAATTCCTCATAACTACTCTGTTTTGCTAAAATTATAATTACAATTTCCACAGGAACAATGGTCATTTAAAAAAAACTCATGATTCCAAAGCACAAAATGTTTCACAGGATTCTAAAACTAAAAATGACTTAGGGAAGAAAATGAAAACAAAAGTGAATTTCAAAAGAAATCCCAACCTAGCATAATATTAATACATAATATTAACACATAATCCCAATTTTCCTTATTTATTTTAAAGTTATATCTGATATTTTAAAGTAAATTTAACTAAATAAGTTAACATACAGCAAGAAAATCAGGTCCATCTTTGTTGTAAACGAAAAGAAGCAATCCATTCAATTGGTCAGTTCTGAACTTGAAGGAAATCTCAAAATCCATTCCGCCATGAAATATGTATGGATGGAGTTCCAGGAACCCTTTAAAGAAAAGAACATGTGCATTTCAGCATGCGCAAAGCACTACTGCCAGCATCTTAAAGGTGGTACAAAGACTAGGACAGACCCTGCCATCAGGAAAATCTATGCAAAAGAAGACGCAAATCGGTTAAGAAATCTCCCTTGGCAAATTGAACACCAATAAAAAATAAATTTATATAAAATAAAGACAGGAAACCACAAATGTTGGAGAGGATGTGGAGAAAGGAGAACCCTCTTGCACTGTTGGTGGGAATGTGAACTGGTGCAGCCACTCTGGAAAACTGCGTGGAGGTTCCTCAAAGAGTTAAAAATAGACCTGCCCTACGACCCAGCAATTGCACTGTTGGGGATTTACCCCAAATATACAGGTGCAGTGAAATGCCGGGACACCTGCACCCCGATGTTTATAGCAGCAATGTCCACAATAGCCAAACTTTGGAAGGAGCCTCGGTGTCCATCGATAGATAAATGGATAAAGAAGATGTGGGCTATGTATTCAGTGGAGTATTACTCAGCCATTAGAAAGGACAAATACCCACCGTTTGCTTCAATGTGGACAGAACTGAAGAATAAGCATTTCACTTATGCTGAGTGAGATAAGTCAATCGGAGAAGGACAAACATTATATGGTATCATTCATTTGGGGAATATAAAAAATATTGAAAGGGAATAAAAGGGAAAGGAGAGAAAATGAGTGGGAAATATCAGTGAGGGTGGCAGAATATGAGAGTCACCTAACTCTGGGAAAAGAACAAGAGGTAGTGGAAAGGGAGGTGGGCGGGGGGTTGGGGTGACTGGATGATGGGCACTGAGGGGGGCACTTGGCGGGATGAGCAGTGGGTGTTATGCTACATGTTGGCAAATTGAACTCCAATAAAAAGTTTAAAAAAAAAAAAAAAAGAAAATCCCCCTTGGAAATGTATAGAAGAGACAGCATGAACTTGACATACATTTTAAGAGGAAGAAATTTACTCTCTACACCGTGGATATGATTAAGACTAGGACTGTTTTATATCAGTGTTCACAATAACAAATTGCACTGACTAAGAGAAATTCAGAGTAATGACAGTGTTGAGAAAAGAGCAATGGAAAAGTGCACAGACTGGGAGATTATTTAGCTTTCTATTCTGAAGATAGTTTAAGCAACTTAATAATAGTAACCAGCTTAGTTATAAATGTAGGAGGCAGCGGTGGGCTTGTATTTGACGAAGTCCTATCCACGAAGTCACCGGACTCCCTTCCACACCCTCACCCTGGGTGCCTGCCAGGCAGAGACTGTAGCTGGGGAGGTGGGCCAGGGATACTACCTCTTGCCTTTGCAGCAGCCTTTGGAGCAATGGTAGTAATGGTGGTGACATCTTTCAGCTCTCCCTTAATGGCCTATTCATCCCATTATATAGCTGAAATTCTACTCTTGAGAATACTGTCCGTCTATATAATAGGATAAGTAGATATTTGTGTATTAACCTGGTAAATAAAATGCTTTTGAAACATCTTTCCGAATAAAAGTACATTCTAAGTAAAACAACTGACTAATAAAAGATATTTTTGACACTACCACAAGTAAACCAAGAACTGCCGTGGGCTAGCAGAGGTCTGGCACACGAATACAGGTTTGTAAGTCTTACAACTTATATTACACATTCAGACTTTGAGAATGTATTTATGCATATCATGGCATCACTAGTATTTCTGTGATACTAGGGTCAAATGGGGTCAAAGTAGTTGGACAGGGGAGATTAAATTGTGCAAAGGTTAGAGCATCCATGTTAAGCAACCACTGGTGCCTACTTTAGAAGCTTACCTGTTCCCAGGAACTGGGCTCCATCTTGTAATGAAGTGGGGCATCCCTCCCAGCTGTTATACACGTTGACTTGCTCTTCAGCGCTCTGCCAAACCAGAGGCTCCCAAATAGCAAAGGGATTATACTTCTTCATAAAATACATATCCTTGACACAGCCCACAAAACCCTTTTGGATTATGTCTGTAGGAGTTGACAGATATCAAGAAATGTGTATTTTGGGAAAAAAATGCAAGCAATTAATTTTATGAGCCATTAAAATAAAAGAAGTAGGCAAGAGCTCTCACTACCTATTTACTGCAAACCTCCTGATGATTCACGTAAACACCACGCTGTCACCTACGCTACGTGGTAACAATCATAATGTTTAGCCTTGGTTCGGACCCATCATATATGCAGAAACAGATGTTTATGCAAAAAATTTGTGTTTATAGTAGTAGCCAGAGTACTGCCTTCTGAACTAATGAGATTTCATCTAGTCTTAAAAATAAAAGTGTGGTAAAAAGTTTTAAAAGACTTGAAGGAAGTATTTCTATTAGATCTATTAGTTTGTAGTTTAGTTTCTTCATCGTGATGAACCAGTCTGCTAAACACAGAAGTCAATAATTCGATTTCATATTTAGGAATTAATGTAATGTTGACCTTAATTTTAGGATACTCTAGACCGGGCAGATGCGGGGTTTATGAATATAGCAAACAGGGTGGTAATAGAGGGTTGGAAAGGAAAGTGGGCAAATGAGAAAATTAGAGAAACAGAAACATTTCGTACAGCACTGTCCCTATGGATCAATGCAAAGCTTAGCTCTCAGCTTTGGAGTGTATGATTGGACTCTAGGGAAGGTATTTACCAGCAATCAAAGTTCTACAAAGCAATTCATATGCACAATATAAGATTATTTATTTATACTGAAGATGTGTCCTCTACAGGAAGGGTGCTTGGTATCAGGGTATGCTCCCCTCCTGGTGCATGGATGTAGCCAAGAAGTATGCTTGATGGATAAGGAACTAGGACAAAGGTTCGAGAGCTCTCCCTCTGTGTGTGTGTGTGTGTCTGTGTGTGTGTGTCTGTGTGTGTGTGAATATTTTCAAGGGACTTTTCTGTCTAAAGTAGTCCAATGAAACCCTCTCTACTCGAGAGATATTTCTCAGGAGGTAACTATATTCAGTCTTGGGTATTTAAATATATCCCTCTCCAAGTTTCACTGAAAACATGTTATTCCTTTTGATCTTCATCAGGATTCCCTAAAGACCACCATGCATGCACAATTTATACTTATCTAGGTTCTAGCTCATTTGTAATATTTATGTAGTTATATTTTACTTCCTGGGAGAGATTGGGAAGACCTTATGCCCTTCAAAGAGGACATGGGAAAACAACCCTAAAATCTTAGCGATGTATTTGGAAAGGTGACTTTTTTCTGCCTAAGGTTCACTTCATCCATGTTAGTTCTTATTGATTTCACTTTGAATCAGTTTCTGTTCTCTTGTTCTAAAAACATAGGAATTATTTTGTCTCAGTCTCAATTATAGTACTTATGGCATTTGCTCGGCACTATATGCCCTCTATTATATATCCTCTATTGTGGCAAAGACCACATTTTACTCATCTATGGGCTCCTAGGGACTGGTTCAGTGCTGATCACATGCTCAGGACTCAGGGAATGCTCTTTAGCCTATTTAGAATATAAATCAAGCCCATAGTTTCGCATTTCTGTGTTGCTTCAAGTTTAAAATCTTAGAAAAATTGATAAATAATCCTAAAATAAGATACCTTGGACTGAAATTAGTATCATTCATTTCAGCAAAAGTTTATTAAACTTGTTTCATGTATCAAGGGATGGCACCAAGAATTTAAATGCAAGTAATACACAGTTCCTTTAGAAAAGAAGAGACCTAAGCGACATTTTTGATATAGGAAATACAGCATGAGATAGAATATAACACTATTATTCATATTTTAAAATAATGTTTTCATACTTGATTGCGTTGTACATTTTGATGATAACATACAAATCTTCTACCCTCCAGCAAACTCACCGGGATCCTTCCTGAGGATGGTGTAACCCTGTGGAAGTCCTCCCACAAACACTCCCGTGTTCCCTCCAATGATAGTGCTTCCATTCTGGGTGGCCGAAGAACCTATGGAAAAGGAGATGAGAATTCCAACTTCACCAGGATAATCTGGGTTCTACTAATTTAACAAATGATTAAACCCTTCATTGATCTTCTGGACACCACACTTTCTTGGTTCTCTTTTTTGTTATCATTCTTCAATGGTTCTTCCTCATGGCCCTAACATTTTGATGTTGGAAGGATCAGCCCTTCTCCCCTCTCAGATCTCCTTCTTTCTCCACATACACAGATGTCCTAAGTCCTCTAGAAGGATGACCTAGAGTAGAGGGCTAGGGCACCTTGCAAATGACTAGGCCCAAGACCAGAAGAGGCCTGTGTCCCTGGCTATACTGTATAACAATGAAAATCTCATGTTAAGATTTCTAACATTTCTAACTCCATCTTTTCTTGGGAGGAGGGGGATTTTCTTTTTTTTTTCTCAGAGCCCAAACCACTCTAATTAGCCCTCCTTATATCTGGTAAGTAGGTGTTAAATGCCATCCTTAGCTGACAATCCCCAATATATATCCTTAATCTGGAAATCTTCCCTGAACTAAGAGTTGTATCCAAAAACCTACTGATATTTCCACTTGGATGCCTCACAGATGCTAAGACTGAAGGCATTCACATGAACATCTCTCTCCATATCAGTTTCTCCCATGATCCTGCCAACCTTATTTATGGCAGCTGCATTCTTTCAGTTGCCCAGGCCCCAAACTTAGCAGTCATGTTCTACATTAGGGATTAGCAAACTCTTTCTGTAAAGGGCCAAGTAGTACATATTCTAGGCTCTGTAGACCATGCAGCTTGAAATGGCCACAGACAACAATGTATAACGAATGCATATAGTTGTACTCCAATAAAACTATAAAAACAGTGATGAGCTAGATATGGCCCATGGGTAGTTTGCCAACCCCTGTTCCACCTGAATCAAATCCTTTTAATTTAACATTTATAATATATCCAGATTTCTTATGATATCCACAATTTTACCTCCCTGGTTCAAGAAATCATTTTTTTTTCTTGCCTGAATTATTTTATAATTATTAAAGAAGTTTATTAACTGTTCTCTGTGTTTCTACCCTTGTTCCCTTTAAAAATCATTTGAAAAGAGCAGCTAGAGTGTTCCTTTTATTTTTTTATTTTTTAAGTTTTTTTTTTTTTTTTAATTTATTCATTCATGAGAATACACAGAGAGGAGAGAGAGGCAGAGACACAGGCAGAGGGAGAAGCAGGCTCCATGAAGGGAGCCCAACGTGGGACTCGATCCCGGGACTCCAGGATCACGCCCTGGGGCCAAAGGCGGTGCCAAACTGCTGAGCTACCCGGGCTGCCCTAGAGTGTTCCTTTTAAAGACAGAAGTCATATCATGCCACCCCTTTCTCAAAATTCTCCAATGGGTTCCCTTTTTCCAAGGAAAAGCCCACAAGGCCCTATGTAATACAGCCCTAAAAGCCTCTGATTTCAACCTATTACTAGTCCCTTCACTCACTCTTTCCCACACTGGCCTCCTTGTTGGTCCTTCACATGTCATATATATGTTCCCACCTCAGGACCCTACCACCAACTATTCCCTTGTATTGAAACAGTCTTCTCCTGGTTATTCTCCTGGCTTAACCACCTACTTGCTTTAGGTCGCTGTTCAAATGTCACTTTATCAAAGAGGCCTTTTCTAACAGCCTTTATGAAACAAAAACCTTCCCTTCCCAATACACACAAACACACACAATTTCTTCTTTTTTTGCTTTATTATTTTCAGAATATACTACTATCTGATACTGTTCAATATTTATTTTTTCTGTCTCCTGCCTCTCTCCCATCTAAAATGTAAATTTCCCTCTCCGTATGCATAGCTTCTAGAGCAATACCTGGCATACAGTAGGTGCTCATTCAATTATGTATTTCCTGAATACATTAATAAAAGCCTGCATCATCATACAGGTACTGTAACTGTTTTATAATTATATAAGGACAGTAGAGAGGGTAGGATGGAAAGAATACTAAATTTGAACTTCAAAGACAGGAGAAGTGTTCCAAGAACACTTTCTACCAAGTGTGTAAATTGGGAAAAGTTATTTACCTTGCCTGAGACGCAGGCTCATCATTTCTAAAATGCATATAATAATTGCTTTACTTTATTTGTCTTCTGCAGGTCAAAAATAACACCAGAGAATATCAGTAAAAGCCCTTGCAAATTGTAAAGAATTGTGAAAGACAAAGTTGTTATGGATGACTTTGCTGTTATTTTTGCTTTACTGAAACGGTGCATAATGAGAAAATGGTTCCCAGCCTTCATCATTTTAGGAGCTCTCCAAAGGCAAATTCAATAGCGATACAGATGCAATTGAGAGGAGATAAAGGTGAAAGAAAAAATGTAGAAATATAAACAACAGAAAAGTATGGCAACATCAGCATATCAGCATATATCATGTTCTTACCTGTGTACTGCCCATCAAGTGTGATTTGGCCAAAAGCCTGATGCCTAATAGCTATTATTTCATGCCATTTGCCATCACTGTATTGTTTCCCACCATCATTGGTTGTAGTTACTTCCATTGAAGACCCCTTAGGGGAATGAATAAATGAATGAATGAATGAATATTTATGTTTATTAACTCACTGGCATATAATTCTATATTTGCTAAAAACCAATTTATAACTTTTGACATGATCATGATGGAAGCATGCATAAGTTTCAAACAGAACTCAAAATTAAAGTTGATGCCTAATATCATTCTGGCATTTCTGTGATGTCCTTTTGTAAACACCACAGTGCTCAAACCTGAAAAGATCTTCTCTTTGGAATATAAAAAAAAAAAAAAATCTCTTACAAGTACACCTGCATTTTGAGCACTTATATTCAATCAGAAAGGTAATGAATTTTCTATTCTAAAATTTTAGCTCTTAAAATTTTGGCAGAAATGTGAAATAAAAATTTAAAACTAATAAAATACCATTGAATCCAGATTGTTCTAAAGTCTGGCAACTTAGTTCCTCTTACCTTCCCTACACTGCTATTAAACAGAAGGTGTGAGATTCATACTAAAAATTATCCGGTTATTAATATATTGAACATAAGTATTACAGTTAAACTTTGTACTCAATGCTCTGTAGTCTGAAATCTAGCATTTATATTTGCATCTGAGGTCATAGCATTGTAGTTAAAAATGAGTTCCTAAAAATTTAAAGGTAGGAAATGGCAGACATCAAGAACAGAGATTAGCAGAAAGGAGGTGAGTTTGAGGAAACAGAAAAAGAGAAGTAGAAGAGAACCCTTCCATCCGGTACTTTCTAGTCAAGTGAACACTTTTTTTAGCATATCATATTTAGCAAAATATTACCCTTTGTAGTGTTAGTGAGCAAATATGACTAAGTAGAAGATATTTCAACTTTGTCACCATCAGTTACTACTACTACTACTATTAAAGACAAAAACCACCAGAAAATTGCTCTACACCTTCTAAATGAAAATAGATTTCTTTTTCAATAAAGCTGATTTTCTTAGCAATAATGAACTTCAATCCAGTAAAAAATTTTAAAAAACAAAATAAGATTGGGTAAAAAATATTACAAAATATTTTTTCATTTGTTGGAGTGTCTCGCCGAATTCCCATAATTTTGGAATACCATTTTTCAGAAAGAGAAAAGTGATAGTTACTTGACGTAATCGAAGATTTGTATCACCAAAAGGGCAACGTGAGTCATACCCTCTTAAGCAAAACATTTCTGTTTATGTTTCCCTAAAATAGCTTCGGCAATGTAACATGTCCATTCTACACATTTAATTGGCTCCTGTCAGGCCTCATACAGAGCATGGCGACATGTATGACATATAGAAATTCATATTACCAAAAAAGAGCTTTCAATTTCCCATGAGGATGGGTGGGTTGCTTCTCATGTGGACAATAGCCCAACTTTTATAGACAACTCGATCAGCTAGAAAGATGACCATTTGGTACATCCATTTTCTAGTCCTTGAATTTTTTAGGTTGACTTTCTTTGTATCTCTTTCCTCTACATACTCTTTTATTTTCTTCAACCCTATTTCAACATTTTAATATTTTACAAACACACATTTCATTATCGTAGTTTAATAATTAAAACCAGAACTGGTGTCGTGCCCAATTAATGTGCCCTGGTAGCATGCCCATTAGTTTTTCCATTAGTGAATTCAACAATACTAATGGGATTACTAGCATGGGATGCTAATTGGGCGTGACATAAGAAACTGGCTTACTTCTTAGCATACCCTTGCTAATGATGAAATTAATGAGCATTTTATTAAATGCTGTCTCATCAAAGTGTACTTAGTTAGCGTTAAAATTGTTACAAACGATGCTGCATTCTAAAGATCAGGTGTCTGAGTAAGTGGTTCTTCATATTATGTTTGGCAACAATTTGAAGCATTAATAGTTCTCTCCATCAGAAATCACATTTATTGGAGACAAATTCAAGTACATAACATAGAGCCTCAGGATGCCAAATTTGCTTTATACTTGGAAGAACTTAGCATATTATTCTTTGATGATCATTCGAAAATTATGTTCCCCCACCAATGTGAAGAGAATAATTCTGCGATCAATTCTAGTGTCATAGCATACAGTCTGTTCTTTCCATTTGGAAAATACCAGACATGTTAAATAAATGCCATTCAGAATTGTTTTAAAGCTTTCATTTTTGCAGCTCATTTTTGTTGTGTGAGTTTCTTCTTAATGTCACTGAACATAAAACTTTTAAATGATAACCACAAGGCATTATTGGTCAATAAAATATCATCTGACCAAGCATATCCAAATTGGAATTAATCAAATAAAGAATGGGAGATGATGAATAATTCCTAGAGACAACAAAAAATACAATTAAAAATCGGAAGACTTTTTATTTACTGTGACTCTTAACAATAATTTCAAGTGTTCAGTTCACATATCCAATTTTAAATATTGTGAAGAATCTTTCCCCCTTCCCCAAATACTTATTCACAGAATGCATTCAATCACTGGAAGGGAAATCAAATAAGTTTTCATACCTATTGCCTCTATGTAGGATTACATTGTCATATAAGAAATTCATTACTTAGTTTATTAACATATTTTCAAAAATGTACACAATGACTTCAAGTTATTTTGAAGTGCTGTGCTAGGTAGTAGTGACTTTAAATATCTATAAAATGCTCTTACCACGATGCAAATTTAACTATTTTGAATGAATTGAGGACAGTAATTTTAAAATCATCATCAGTAAAAGTCAGTTTTTTTCTTTCTTTTCTTTTCTTTTCTTTTCTTTTCTTTTCTTTTCTTTTCTTTTTTTCTAAGATTTTATTTATTTGTTAGAGAGAGTACACAGAGGGAGAGTGAAAGGGAGAAGGAGATTCCCCGTTGAGCAGGGAGCCCAAACATAGGACTTGATCCCAGGACCCTGGGATCATGACCTGAGCCAAAGGCAGGCACTTAACCAACTGAGCCACCCAGGCGCCCCTAAACGTCAATTTCCAACAAACTGAGAAATTAAAACAAATAAGAACTAAATTGTCAAATAATCATTAAAGAGCTGGAAATTTTATCTTAGAAAATGGGTAATTTTCTTTAATTATGAGTATATTTTACTAACAGTTATTGAGTCAGTCAGTAAGTCAATCTGTCAACAGACATTTATTTACTGAGCATCTACTACATTCCAAGGACTTAGCCTCAAGGATCTGTTTCAGGACAAAACAGATAGACTTCGCCCTCACTGGACTGTACAGTCTGATAAGAAAGACACATAAAGCAAATAACTACTGGTCTGATGAGTACAATAAGGTGTTCATTAGATAATCTTATCTCATTCAAAGACAAAGGAAAGAAAACTGGCTTACAGTGGTACCTAAAGTATTCAAAATATAAATAATTTGAACATCAATGGGAAGTATATAAAACGAACTTCTAACTTCTTTAAATCTGAGATACTTCTAACTTTCTACAAGTCGCTGTATTCATATTTCTACCTAAAAAGAGAAAAAACTATAGAAGAATAATCAGAATTTTCTCTATTCCTCAGTTTCAACAATTTTTTATCTGAAAATATGTAGAGCTTTCATTAAAAAGTTTGTAGATATATTCAGTTAACCCGCATTGGAGTATAAATTCTTTGGTGGTGGGGAAGGACAGTCTCCGCTAGCTTGAGCTCACTGTTTCATACAGAGATAGCACCACGTCCTACGCCTACTTAGTATAATGGATCTGATCACACGTTCTCATCCTAAGGGAATCCTGCTCAACTAATATCTTATTTTCTTTTGCATTAATTCATTGTCACTTTCCTGAAAATACAGGTAACTTTTGCCTTGTGGAGAGACACTACTGTTCCAGATAAAAATTCACTTACCAGGCATCAATAATTAAACCTTTCCCATTTCCCTGATCCACCAACTTTTTGTTATAACAATTCAGTTCATACTTGGCTGGCACCTACCAACTTTTTATACAGGCTAAGATTTGGGTATGGAGGGTAGGGACAGAGCAGCTGGAAAAGCTAACGACAGTGATGTGTGATTTGTGCTCTCAGTAATTATCCGAGGGAAAAGGGAGAAGGACAGAAATGATTGGCAATGCCCTGGGAATGCTTCCTTGAACTCTGCTATCATGTCTTACACTGGACTGTCTATCTGATCATTGAGAAGGAGATGAAAAAGATGAGTCCGAGAGTTTTCTGGCAGCCATTCTCAGGATCACAACGACAACACTGTGGCTGAGCAGAGTTAACCCCTTCACCTTCCTATTCTGCAGCATTCTAAGCAATTCCCACCACATTCTTCACAAGGGGAAATATGCTGCCCAAAGAGATGAAGAGTTCAGATCTGGGGAAATCATTTTTGGATTAATTCTGCAAAGACTTTGCCCCATGTGTTTGAAGAATGCGTGTGTGTGTGTGAGAGAGAGACAGAGAGAGAGAGAGAGAGAGAGAGCATGTGCATGTGTATGTATGGTACACAAAGTTGGTGATGAACAACCTAGGCCAAGTGTATGGTTGCAGATGCTGCTCTGAGATGCGCACAGTCATCTAGAACCACACAGCTACTGGGATGGACATTTGCAATGGGCAGGACCAACGGTGAGTGTGAGTTAGTGTGAAGCCACCGGAGGACACCGCTCTGGGTCCTGTTCCCACCTTGCCCTGTCCAACTCAAGCAGAGACTCTGTACTCCAATTGTGGCACAAGGAGGCCCAGATGAATGGATGGCAGGAGTGAGTGGCGTTTTGTTCACTTCTCATCACTCTGTTCCCAGTGCATAACTGCATAGCACGGTGCCTGGAGTAATAGATGGTTAGCAAAACTGTGTGGAATGAAATAATAAACTAAATCCAGTGCCAGTCCCATCACTCAATTACTGTGTGACCCTAGCTAGGCCACTTCATCTAAAGCAGGGATGAAAACAATACCACCTCAAGTGGCTACTTCAGGAATGAAGTAAGATAATTAACGTGAACCCACTCTGTATACTTTAAAAGCTCTATGAATAAATGGTTATACAATTAAGGTTTTTCTCCATCTGCTTCTTCTCAATTATTCCCAGATATTAACATGTTGAGGGAGGAAAAGCAGAGGCATATTTTCTTCCTCGTTGACATTCTTCTATTTCCCTCTACTGTTTCATTTCTTTTCATGATTGTTGTTGATTTTGACCATTTGACATTTAGTCTCTCTTTTCACCTTGTTAATTTGGATGTTCTTGGAACATTCTCAGTCTGTTAATAATTAATGTCTGTTTCACAGCATTTAAAACAAAACATTTTCGCCTATTTGTGTTGTGAAAATAAGACACCAATGTGATCCGTTCCCCAACTGTCTTCTCCACTAGGTTGATACCGTTAGAAACTTTTAAATCACTTATCCTTCCCTCTCCTTCAAATTTAGTCATTTTAGCACCAAACAACTATTGGAGGTTTGTCTATTTCACATTTTCCATGTGTCTCCTCTATTTCAAAGATTCTTTAGCAGCACAAAACACATTCCTAGTCACACTGCCCCTAAACATTTAGGTGGATATTGCCCGGTTTAATATTCACATCTCCTTTTCCTCTTCATATGTCAGACTTTTCTTTTTCTTCCTTTTGGTTAGAAGGCTTGCTGAAATACTTCCTTCCAGTAAGGTGAAGGGATGGTATTTTATCTGAGTCTCTGCGTATTAACAAGCGTTACTCTTTCATGCTGACAGGCAATATAGTATCAGAGTTAACATCATGGTCTTTGGTGGTGGAGTGCCTGAGTTTCTTTCAATCCTGACTTCATCACTAATTAGCTGGATGACTTTGGGGAAATTAATTTAAATGTGGCTCTGATTTTTTTTTTTAACTTGTAAAGTGGGAATAATAAGAGTCTCTACCTCATAGAGTCATTGTGGTGTTTAAATGAGTGTGTGTGCATGTGTGTGTGTGTTTACATATGCAGTGGACACGTGGAATCACGCCTGGCACACAGAGGTCCAACAGAAGGCTTAGTTTTGCTTAATCTTGACTAGAACTTCATGAGTCCTTGCAATAAATTTATAATCAATGCTCCTGTAAAAGGATACACTCTTTTGCATTATAGTTCATTATTTTTTCTCTCATCCTTTCAATCCTTTTTATTGTGCACGTGTGTTTTTGTTCTCCTTCTGAATTTCTTCTGAAAAATGTTAGTGGCCTCCATCATTTTTCTCTTTTTGTATGTTTGGGACATATTTTGACCTGCTAATGTGAGGTTCAACAGTGTCTCCTAATGAACCTACTTAAAGTTTTCAAATGATAAATAGTATTTTCAGTTCTGTCTCTGAATCAACTTCAGTATGCTGGCTGTTGTGGGTATTTTTTTTTTTTTTTTTCCCAATTGCCATCTGCGTGGCCTCCTGAGACAGCTGCTGCTTCTCCCATTCTCTCTGGCTGCTGGATCGGCTTACGTGTGATGCTATTTCTTCTTTGCTTACTCACTGCCCACCTATTGGTCCCCCTTAAGAAACTGTAATTCTACGGGACACCCAGGAGTCCATGCCTGAGTACCTACCAAGTCCTGGCCTTGCAGCTATCAGGCCCCTGTCCAAACACCAGGTGTAAACTGTTCTTCCTTGCTCTTTCCAGTTGCCAACTCGTGGCTCTTCCAGCTTCCTGGGACAAGAGGAACCTTCCCTGCTGCCTCTTGGGGTACCCTGCAAGGAACCTGGCACAATGCTCAGAGTCACTTATTCCAGCTGCCCTGCCTTCCCTCTCCAGAGTGTGCGGGTGTTCAGGGTGCATTAAGTGATGATCCTCACCCAGAGCTCTTGGCCCATGACTTAGATACAGAGAGAAAAGTCAGACCAGCTTTACAGTATAACATAAAACATCTATTTGGCAAGCATAACTTGTGATTTAGATCACAGTTTTAGGTTGAAACCCTGAGGAAATGGAAGGTAAGACATCTTTTACAAAGTCTTACTCATTCCTCAATTATTCACTGACCTGGTACAGTACCTAATGTCAAATTCTTACCAATATTTGTTTAACTAAAGGGAAGACTGTTCAATGATTTTCCCATCGCCTTTAGGAAAAATTTAAAACTTCACATTTGTTTACAGAGCACTAAATGATTTGGTCTCCACCCAGCTTTTCAATCTTCCACTTTTCTCTTTGTCCTATCCCTCGGCCATATGATATTCATCTCCACATATAGAATAAGTCATGTTCCTGTCTACCTTGGACATCTAACATTTGCTATTTGCTCGGCCTGGAGATTTTATTCCCAGTGCCTTCCCTCTCTTTTTCTTTCTCTTTCTCTTTCTTTCTCTTTCTTTCTCTCTTTCTCTCTTTCTCTTTCTCTCTCTCTCTCTCTCTCTCTCTCTCTCCCTCTCTCTCTCTCTCATTAGCATGTCCCCTGCTCTGCCCCACCTCAAACATGTATCTTCCTGTACAGACATGTGCTCTTGTTCTGACTTTCCTCCTTGTTTTGCACCTCAGTTAAATATCACATTTCCAGAGAAGACTGACAACTCAGAAAAGAAAGACCCTTTATTTTATGCTCCCATAACACACAGCATCTTGTACTTCTCTTTCATAACATTCATGAATATTTTAAACTAATCCTTCCACGGTATCCTACCTAGATTGTTTCACAGGGGCATGGTTGCTTTTAACTTTAAAGCTATTGTAGCCTGCAATACCCAGCATTATAGTACCTAACAGGGACTTAAATATTTGCTGATAAACAATGGAGGGAGGGAGGGAACAGAGGAAGGGAGGGGGAGGGAGAAAAAGATAGGAGGGAGGGAGAAAGTGAAAGAATTAAAGAGAGACACAATTTTGCTTTCAAGGAAAATAAAAATAGATCTATTCAAATGTATTTTAAAGTTTTCATGTTCATTATGAGGTAGCATATGGTTGTTAAGCATGCAGATTCTCAGTCAGATTATGTGGTTTGCAAGGGAGCTCTTCTATTTTAGCTGTGAGCGAGTCACCAGCAACTTTGGAAGTTTCATTATCTTCATTGGTAAAGTGGGGATAATAATAGTACTTACTTCCAAGTTTTTGGTGGGGATTCAATGTGAAAATATAAGCACCTTCATCAGTCCCTGGCACCTCGCTCACTCTCAAAAATATCAAGTCTTATCATTACTCATTTACCTGAGGATCAAAAAGAAAACAAGGACGTCCATTCTTCAACTGAAGTGCAAAATACTCTTCCTGATTGCCAGGCGATGCCGCAAAGACAATCAAACCTTCAGGCACCCTTGTTCGAAAGCTGGCCTTAATGCCTGGTGAGACAAGTGCAATCAGCAAATCAGTGCTGGGGTTTTGTTGATTCTTTCTGATAAACGTACATTTACTTTCATTATTATTTATGATGTAGTGAGTACAGTCAGGGAATTATACACGGCAATGTACTGGGATGGTCCTAGCCATTTGGTTTGAAATATATCGTTATGAATGCCAACCTGTTCTTGGAAACTCAAGCCTGCACACCCACTAATCAATATATAATGTACTTTCAATTTATGCAAAACTCATCAACATGAAAAGATATGTTGTCAACCCAAAATAATACTCTGGATACTCAGAGTATCAATGTGAAAATATTAGCAGAGCCATAAAAATAAATGGGTTTTTGAAATGAATGAAAGGAACACAGGGGCCTTGTTTAAAATACTTAGGAGGTTTAAAGAATCAATCTTTTAACGGAAGCTAAAAACTAGAAAGACTTGTTGTGAAGTGGTCCATAGAGCTAATTTTCTGAAACAGGATCCTGTAACCAAATGGTCTGCAACTTTCAGAATTTCAGGGTCTCCCTCACCCTTTAGATCACCTACTGCCCTAGACTCAAGATGCTCTTGTCTCGCAGGAAGTTCTCCAGTTTAGGAAGCAGAGGAAGCTTGCGATGATCTCTTAAGATGTCTCTCACTACCCCACATGGTCTCAACACCTGGTATCCCACTCACAGCATCTTTCCTTGTGTGTAACACATTTTGCTTAATGTATTGAAACTGGCAAAGGAGCTTAAGAGGTACAGTCTTTGTTCTTAACGAATTCCCAATTTAGTTGGAAATTTAAAAACGTATTTGTTAACAGACAAATTGTATGATGGGAATCAACTAAGAGGTCAAGAACTTACATAAGAATCAAAAACAGCTCATGATAACAGTTTAAGTAATGAGTGAATACTGATCTGAGTAGTCATAAGGTCAACTGGAACCATGGAAGTTGGAAGGAGAGGGAACTCCCTTCAGGCTGGGCTAGTAACCAAATGTCCTACATACGTGGGGTTTTCATTTGAGTTCAAGAGGCTACAATTACTGCAGGAATCATTTCTGACTCATCTTTCCACCTCCAGTTCATTACAGGATATCCAGGTGCATTTATTAAATCCTTTGAGAGTCTGGAGGAGGAGAATGGAGGGGAGAGATGCATCAGAGGGAAGAGGGAAGCTTTAGCATAGGTGTGGAGGCAGGAAAACAGAAGTCATTTTGTGAGTATCGGATTGTCATTTTTTAAACATGCATCAATGGAACATTAACATTTGTTGAGTACTCTGCTCCATAAAGAAGCAAAACTAACAAGCCAGTGTCTGATATTAAGTTCTAGTTGAGGAAAAAAGACAAAACAAAAACCTATATAGAGATATTTGTAAGATATAATTTGATTCAAAGGATTGAGGAAGGTTTCACAGAGAATAGGAAGCCAGAGCTTGTTTTCAGAGAGTAGAAAGCAGTTCGGGAAAAACTGTACAAAGGCTTAGAGGTATGGAAAGTATTAAGGAATGTAGGATGTGTGGGTGGGAGTTAAGAGATGAATCTGGAGAGACTGGCAAGACTACATCTTGGGCTGTATGCCATAGACTATCCAGCCTGAGAAGTTTGAACAGAAGACAAAGATGGAAAGTCAGGTTATGTGATAAGCATCTTTAGAGTGAAATCTTTTAATACCAGCAAAGGCAAGCCAGGAATAAGGACTTCAGACTTTCCAAAGAGTCAACTCAAAATTTTCCTGGCCTTCTTAGCTTCTGTATCTTCAGGTTCTAGGTTTTGTGCTTTGTGCCCTTTAAAACATACTTGTCCTACCCATTTGGATATTGCATTGCCTCATACTCATTCTCTCTCTCCTGGCTGCTAGGACATTATGTCTTTGTTAAACTTATACCTGGTCTGTCCTAGCATTTCTCTAACTCCACAGAATAAGGTTTGTCTCAACAAATCGCTCTTTGGGATTCAAATTCATTTGAACTCCTGCTACTAGATCATCTCTTCTACTAAATGGACTGAAATGGTTGAGCTTCCAGATTGGCATTTATCCTACAGACCAAAGGAAGGCATTAAACCTTGGGTGGAGGAAGGAAATAGGATGCTCATAGTTGGGATTACGGCAACCAAACTAATGGGGGCATGTATAAAAGATACAGATAATTTAGCCACAGAGGAACCATTTAGGATATCACTGTGCTTTGGGGGAATAAGATGATAAAATTTTTAATTAAGAACTGACAAGTAACTAAATGGATTGAAAGAAGGACTCTGTATATTTCAGAAGAAACTCATTAAGACATGTTGATATGAAGTGATGATGTGGGACAAAATGGTGAATTCTTTTCATCAATTACTGAGGGGAAAAGCATCATTATTAACAGAAATAGAAAGGTCAGGTAAAAGAGAAAATATAGGTTGAGTATACAAGTTCAGTTTAATATAAACACAATGTGTTTATATTAATGATATTAAAAAAAAAACTATCCATCATCGGGAAATAAGAAATGAAATCGTAGAAGAGAAGATGGGGCTAGAAAAATAAATTAGCAATCACCTGTCAATAATCCATGTCTCTTTGATGCAGAATGTAGAGAAACAAAAAAGGACCTTTACGGGAAATGCCTCCCATCATGTTTAAGAAAAAGAACAATAACAAAGTTAGAACAAGGATGATAATACTATAAAATGGAAGCCTAGATAAGAGAGAACTTTAAGAAGGCAAAGTTAACCATGTAACACTTCCTGTAAGTCCAGAATAATTAGACCTGAAGAAAAGATTACAGAGCTGGTAATTAGACAGCATTTTTTTTCAATATAATGGAATGATCCAGAGCCCAAGTAACCAGGTGATAAGGATTGACAGAATAGATAACTAGGTAGTGGGTGTGGAGCACTCATCACAAGTATCTGATAAAGAAAGAAATGGGAGGCAAAGAAATAAAGACTGATCAGGTGAAAGGAGGAGATAGCTACCAGGAAAAGCATAGACTTGGCCAAAGCGTTGGTCTACATTCTGATTAGAGAATAACTGTATTTTTACCAACTCTTCTTCTCTTAAGTTTCTCTCCTTTGGGTCTAGAGTAGCTCTCTCCATCAGACATCTTAACTTTCTGTTACTATTTTTTAAAATTTTATATGTGATATCAAATACTATAATTAAAACCATTGTCTTAAAATTAAACAGCTAGCTAGAGGTATTTCATTAAAACAGCTACAATTCAGGACATGAAGATAATAAAACTCTCTATTACCAGTGTGCTGGAGGCAGCTATGTGGGAGTAGACAGGAAAGCAAAAGCAAGGATTTGAATGAGGGAAGAAATTAATAATTGCTCAATCCAGAAATACAATTACTTTTTCTGAACTGATGGGAAATTTGTTGAATGAAATGGAATCGGAGTAAGAATTACAGGAATGTTTAGTTGAATTACACATGGGAATAAATCAACTAATATATGCCATTTATGCCATTTATGGGATATGCCAGTGCATGTGTTTTTCAGATGTAACATTTAATTTACAAATTTTACACTCATATAACAAAGAAATAAATAACTTTTAGCCCAACTAAAATATAATACTTAATACAAACCAAGGAAATTTTTTTATGAAAGGGGAGGATTTAGTATAATTAAGGGCAGTTTGATTTGATGTTGTATGGGCAACTTTCCCTTAGCTTTTTCAGATACTTCAGTCTTATCACTTGTCTGCTTACATTACAAAGATAATTTTTTTGCATATATTCTATGAAGACATGAAAAATGCACACATACTCTGGAACTTCATGTACTTGATAAAATTGCCAATAGACATAGATAAATCCTATCTTTTGAGCTCAATGCCTTGAATCATATAATCAGTTTTTTAAATGAACTAAATTCACAAATAAATATATTCACATATAAATATAATAATCTTTTGATGAATATGTAAAATATTTCAAAGAAAATGTTATTGAATTTACCATGAGACAGAATGGTAAAACACCTAATTGTTGTTCAACATCATCACATCTCCTTTTCCTGTAAGAAGATTATGTATTTATATATCCCCATCCTTTGATTTTAGGCTCAGCCATGTGACTTGTGTTGTGCAAAAGAATGGAAACAGATATGTGGTACACTGACAGAGCAGAAGTTTTAAATATAGCTGTGTGATTGAACCTGAACCTTCTTCCCCTATGCCTCATGATCGTGCTTTCATCCTGTCCCAAGAATAAGAAGACATGTGGACCACAGCCAAGCAATACCAGAGTGTTTTTTTTTTTTTTTAATTTAAAGTTTCATATTAAGGAGTAATGGTGACTAAAGTGAATAAAGGAATGAAAAACATACATTTCTCACTTGCCTAAAATTTAGATTTTTGATTTCAAAGAAAAAACAGAGAGGAAATATTCTAAAGTTTAATATATCTGGAGAAATAACAGAGCATTCTTCTATCTCAATATTTATTCATTTTAGAAATATTTAGGGAACACATACTTTCTGCAGCCACTCTTCTAGGCTCTTATTGTTCATAGATGCATAAAATACACATATATCCATGGCGTAGCATTTTAAAAAAATCTAAAAAGCCAAGATTTATAACTGGCAACATTTAACTTTTATACAACTGTTTTGTAACTTTAAACATTCAATCATAAAAACAATACAGTTATAAGGCCATGGAATAAGCAAAGAGCTCTTGAACAATGAGGTAAAACTATACTAGAAAGGGAAAAGGTGAGCAATTATACTGCATTAGAATTAAGAACTTTTGTCTAACAAAAGGCATGAATAGGAGAGTTGAAAAGGGAACTAACATAGTAGGAGTAGATATTTGCAATACATATTTCTGGTAACAGATAAATATCCAGAATATATCCTACAAATCAACAAGAAAAAGACCAACAATTCATTAGAAAATTGGGGGCAAGAGTGCCTGGGTGGCTCAGTCAGTTAAACTTCTGCCTTTGGCTCAGGTCATGATCTCGGGGTCTGGTATTGAGCCCCACATTGGGCTCCCAGCTCAGTGGGGAGTCTCCTTCTCCCTCTCCCTCTGCCCATCCTCCCTGCTCATGCTCTCTTTCTCTCTCTCAAATAAATAGATTGAATCTTTAAAAAAAGAAAAAGAAAAAGAAAATTGAGGGCAAATGACTTTTCAAGAAAGATGATATCCAGTGAGTAATCAACATAAAAAAGATGCTCAGGATCATTACTCATCAGAGAAATGCCAAATAAAATAAAATGCAGTATCACTAAACATCCAGTAGGATGGCTGAAATGAAATAGAAAAAAAAAGCGTAGCCAAATATGTGGTGCAATTGGAATGCTCATAAACTACTTGCAGGATTTGAAATTGCTACAACCACTTTGAAAAACTGTTTGGCACTATTTGTAAGTTATCTGTATGTCTTCTAAATATATGCATAACTTTGGATCCAGCCATTCCACCCCAAGGTATATAGTCCCCCAAAATTCATAGGTTCAGAAAGATATACAAGTGCATCTATACCAATACTTTTCATTATACCATCAAACTAGAATATACACAAATGCCCGTCAACTGTGGAAAGGACAAATAATGGGATACAATATAGCAATGAAAAGGAACAAACTATAGCAAACGGGCAACGGGCAACTACTTGCATAAATCTCACAAACAGGAAGCTGCGTAAGAGACACTAGGCAAAAAAAATTCACACTCTATAATCTCAACACATCAAGTTCAAAACCAGACAAATTAAATGAATGGTGTCAGCAGTCAGGAGAGTGGTAGCCCTGCTTGTGATATAGAACAGGGCACAATGCAGAGCTTCTGGGGGTCCCACATGTTTTATTTAACCACCTGGGTGCTCGTTACACAGGGCCAGTTTTTGAAATCCACCAACCCGTGAACTTACGATTTTTGCACTTTTCTGAATATATGATAAATTTCAATACAGAGGTTTGCCAAAAATTAATAAATAAGTTATATAAAATTCAGATGCTACAGAACTATAGGAACTAGAAGTGAAAGTTCTCTGTAGCCCCACCTGCCTTCATTACAGAAACTACCGCCAACATTTTGGCAAACTTTTTCTTTTTCTCAGAAATTTTTTGCACGCAAAAACACACACACGAGCACACACGTCATTATTTGTTTTCTCTTTACTGAAATTGGAGTGTATCACACAATCTATCCTACATGCTTCAAATATGATTTTTAATCAATATTGTCTCTGTTGGAGGTGTACATGATAACATGAACTACATATACATAGTACAATGATTACTATAGTCAGGCTGATTAACATACCATATCCTCACAGTTACCACTTGTGTGTATGTACTGAGTACATTTGAAATTTACTCTCTTAGCACCTTTCCAATACTCTATTGGGTATTATTAGTTTTATTAAGTATAGTCATCGTGCTTACGTATTAGATTTTTCATCTAACATAAATCCAACCTTGTACCCTTTGACCAATATTTCCCCAGCTTCTGGCAACCATCGTCCTACTCTGCTTTTATGAGTTTGAGGGATTTTGTTGTTCTTGTTCTTGTTGTTTTTTATTCTACATGTAAATGAGACCTTATAGAATTTTTCTCTTACTTCACTCAGTATAATATGCTTCATGTTGTCATGACTGAATTTTATACACACACACACACACACACATACACACACAGACACACCCCACATTTTTGTTATCCATTCATCCACCAGTGTACACTTGGGTTGTTTCCATATCTTAGCTACTTGAATAATGTTTCGACAAGTTTCTCTCACTAAGTCACATTTGGCAGATATCTTTCCACATTTGTTCACAAAGATAGTCATTTTTCTCTGATGATAATTACATTTACCATAGTTTATTTTATAATTTTATCATAGACAGCATTTAGTCGGTTTCTATTTTTTATACAAAGGCAATACTGTGACAAACATTTTTTTCTTATAGTTCTAAGCTATAAGATAATGTCCAGTTGATGAGGGTAAATATTTAAGAATTATTAAAACGTTTATAAATATTGCTACATCTATCACCTCTCAAAGGCAATAATTAACCCCCATGCTTTTAAATAGTGTGAATGACCATTTCCCCAGACCCTGGTAAACAATAGACATTTCAAAATCTGAGATGCGAAGTCTTAGTTTTATTTTCCATTTATGATGCTGAGATTTTTCATATGTATTTTCATAAAGATATGTAACAGACATTAAACATAGCCATGAATTTTTCTGAGAGCTATACATATGAATGTCTTTTGCCCAATTTTGCAGACTTTATTTGTTTCTGCTTGCTTTATTCAAGTTCTTTATATATTGTGGATCATCCTATGTTATAAATCATCATTTTCTGTCTCCTGGATCATTGTGATTGTTTCCCCTGACAGATCTTCCTTTTCCCATCCTTGCTCCATGACCACCCCTTCCAAACAACACACACATGCACATAGACACACACTATGGTCTATTCTAAAATAATAGCTAGAGTGATGCCATTAAAAGACAATTTCGGGGGTGCCTGGTGGCTTAGTCAATAATGCATTCCACTCTTGATTTCAGATGAGGTCATATGAATGAGTCCCCCTATTGGCTCCATGCTCAGCACAGAGTCTGCTTGTCCTCCTCCCTCTGCTCATCCCCTACTTGTGCTCTCTCTGTGTTTCTCTCTTTCTATAATAAATAAATTTTAAAAATCTTTTTTAAAAAAGACAATTCTGGTCACGTCCCTCTTTGTGGTACTCACTGAAGTCTTCCTGTCTTACTCCAAGTAAAAGTGAAAGTCACCCAATAGTCTACAATATCCTAAATAATCCGGTTTTCACTATGTCTTTTATTTCCTACTATACTTCCTTTCCCCATCTCTACTCTGGCTACCTCAGTAATTGTTCTTCCCTCTGCCTATAAATATCTTTCCCAGGTATTTCTGCATGGTTTGTTTCCCATCTTCTACAGGTCTTTTTCTCACACTCACATTCCAACTTCACTAATTGGCTCATTAGGACTGGGCTATTAACAATTTTAACCAACTCTCTGCTTTACCTGTTTCCACAGCATTCATCAAGTTCAGTATTCTCTTTTATTCATTCATTCATTCATTCATTCATTCATTCATTCATTCATTTTTTCAAGAGAGAGCATGCACACAAGTGCAGGGAAGAGGGGCAGAGGGAGACAGAGAGAGAATCTTAAGCAGACTCTGTGCTGAGTACAGAGTTCCACCCAGGGGCTTGATCCTGGAACCTTGAGACCATGACCTGAGCTGAAACCAAGAGTCTGCCACTTAACCAACTGAGCCATCCAGGTGCCTCTGTTAAAATACTATGTTTTGAATGCTCCTTTAAATGTTCTTTTGCATTTTAATTATTCATTTCTAGTATATTTGGTTAATTTTGTTTATATTGACTTCCTATACTGCAACCTTCCTGAATTTGTCTTATCCTAGGACTTGTTTAGAGATTAAACATACATACACAATCATGTTAAATACAAATAAAGACATTTTTCCTTTCCTTTCCAGTATTTATGCCTTTTATTTTATCTTATTGCTTTTTGCAGGGGCTGGGACCACCAGTAAAATCTGAATGCTGACTTGATTCCTATCTGAAAAGCAAAGCATGCAATATTTCACTATTACGTGTATGAACTGTAGAATAATTTGTAGCACTCATTCATCTAATTGAGAGTGTTCCTCCCTATTCCTAGTTTGCTAAAAGTTTTCATTATAAGTAGGTTTTAAGTTTTGTCAGATGCTTTCCACACCTATTGAGATGTTATGATACTTTGTTCTATAAGTTAATTAATAAGTGAACCATATTGATTGATTTTTGAAAATAATCCAAAATAATTCCCCTCCCCATTCTGGCCTCCACCTCCCAATAATCTTGCAAGCCAACTTTGGGCTTTGTTTTCTGTTTCAATTTCACTGATAGCTGATAATATCTTAATTATTTCCCGTTTCTTATTATTTGGGCTTACTTTTTTGTTAGAGTTTTAATAAGAAACTTGGAAAAGCTTGGATCTTTTTTTTTCTAAGATAATCACTTAATCTATACATTTCTCTGTGAAAACAACTTTAGCTGCATTCCAAAGCCGATACGCTGTACTTTTGTTTTTTAACTTTTAATTTTTCAATTTTTAAAGTTTCCTGTGTGATTATTTTTTTGATTCATGGATTATTTAAAAATGAGTTAATTTTTAATAGCCTAACTTTTTAAAATACTCTAGAGGCCATCATATACATTCTTAACTTATAATAGCAACCACAAATTAATATTACATCACTTCACATACAAGATCTCTATAGCAGCATACTTCTATATACCATCTTCCAATCTTTGGTGCTAGTTTTGTCATAATTTTACTTTTATATACATATGAAATGCAATATATATATATATATATATATATATATATATATATTTCTGCTTTTGCCAAATATCATTTAAAGAAATCAAGAAAATAATTGTCTATTTATTCATATATTTTTTTATTTTCTATCTGGTATTATTTTCCTTTAGCCTGAAAATATGTTATTTAGCATTTGCTGTAGTTTAGAACTACTCATGAGGTATTATTGTTTAACTTAAAATGTTTCCCAACTTCATGTTTGAATAATATTTTCATCCAATACAGAATTCAGGTTGGCTTTTGTTGTTGTTTTTAGATACTGTATTATCTTTGGCCTGTATTATTTCTAATGAAAAGCTAGCTGTCATTCTTTTCATTGTATGTATGTTATGTGTCTTTTTTTCCTCTAGCTGGTTTACTTTCTTTTTAATCATTGGTTTTTAGTAATGGAAGATGTGCCTAAGATGTGGCTTTCATTGTATTTATCCTGTTTGGAATTCCCTGAGCTTCTCTTATTTATAGGTTGCTGTTTTACATAAAATATGAAGATTTATGAATAGTTATTTCCTAAATATTTTTTCCTGCCTATTTTCTTTCTTTTCTTCCTAAATCCTTCATCTCTATGTATGTTAGCACTCCTGATTTTATCCCACAGGTCACTGATCCTCTGTTTATTTTTTCAATCTTTTTTTCTGTTTTTATTTATTTCATAATTCTCTGTGTTCAAATTCATTAACCTTTTTGTTCTGCACCACCTGCTGTTAAGCCAATCCAATAAAGATTTTGTTGTATATTTTTATTTCTCAAATGTAGTTTTTATTTTATTACTTCTTAGAGCTATCATTTCTCTTCTAAAATACTTTTTCTTCCTCTACTATATGAAACTCTACCTTTAAATCCTTTAAAATATTTATAATACTTGCTACAAATTTTTTGCATGCCAATTTCAATTATTTGGTCATCTGAGAATATGCCTCTGATGACTGTGTTGAACTGAAATTGAGCTTTAATTAGATTGAGTTCACCTGTGATTAGCCCCTCTCAAAATGACTAGTGATGTCACTGTTTTGATTTTATCTATATCTAAGCTGACAGGAGACTGGATTGAAATTATAGATATTTTTGGCTCCTGTTTGGATTACATTCCTTTATAACTCCAGAATCCAATCACTGCAAGAATTTATAAGAGTCCATTTCTAGATTCTCTTCAGCAGGCACTTTCTTGGGAAAATATCTTATATTTAGATTAGACATTGTAGGATTTGGGGGCTCACCTATTTGTTTTTGCATTTGGACTTCTTCTAGATTTCTTACAAGGACAGTGTTGTCTAAGGCACAGCTGGTTTCTCCTCAATCCTGAAAATTCTCCCTTTATAAATCAGGCTTACTTCTCTGAGGCCAAGTACCCATCCTCATATATGGAAGCTTCCACAGGTCTGTGATCAACTATGAAGCATTCACTTCTTCCCAAAATTCAGTTCACCCAGGTTTTTGCATTACCTGCTCTTTGATAGCCTCATAGAAAATTATGATATTTAGTCTAAGATTTTCTTAACAATGGAAGTGAGTCTTTCTCACTTATCTACATCCAAATTAGAAGCACAAGTTCCCATTAATTTTACAAGTGATTTTGTAGGAATAGGAAAGCAACAGCTATATATATGTATATTTTTTAACCCTTTAGTCAAATGTTTATTTTTTTGCTTTCAGCATTACAATTTGCTGTGATTCATAAACTTCAATCTAAGTTTTTAGACACTGACCTCACAAAATTAGTTAAGTCTTTAGGTCAAACACTTATTGAGCAAAGACCTCTCCCAGCCACCCCTCGCCTGGACAATGCTCACTGCCCCCTGAACGATTTAAAGTACATATGAGGGGATCCCTGGGTGGCTCAGTGGTTTAGCGCCTGCCTTTGGAAAGGGCGTGATCCTGGAGTCCCGGGATCAAGTCCCACGTCAGGCTCCCTGCATGGAGCCTGCTTCTCCCTCCTCCTGTGTCTCTGCCTCTCTCTCTCTCTCTCTCATAAATAAATAAATAAATAAATAAATAAATAAATAAATCTTAAAAAAAGTAAAGTGCATATGAGTTGCTTTGATGAATGGAGATATATATATATATATATATATATATATATATATATATATAAAATTTTTCTTGAATCTAGCCAACTTGTAGTCTATTATATTAAAGACATATTTTTAACAGATTATCTTGGATTTTATAGGAGACAATATTATTTTAAAAATAGTGATTATTTGATGATCAAGTTAAGCCAAAAGAAATATCAGGCCAAAGTGTTGAAATGAGGATGAAGGGCATTCACATCTCGTGTTATCACTAAACTCTCCTTCAGATGCATACCATAACCTGATCCATTGATCCTAAAGCTAAGGATGTGACAGCCAACACATTTCCCAAATCTTGCTAGGAACCATATGAGATAAATAGACTTAAGCTATAGTAACATATCTCTGATAAAAACCACACTGTTCAACTCACATTCAATCTAAAAAATTCTAATAGAATAAACAGAAAGATAGGACTCCTAGTTTTAAAAAAAAATCTACCATTGATAAAAGATCCTTTATTAGATTAGTATATTAAATTGGTCAAAGCTTTATAAATAACTGCTGAAAAACTACACAAATTAAATATGTTAGTATAATAAAGTATATTTGTCAGGAAATTAACTAGGGTATGGAGAATGAAGTCTTGATGCATAAATTCCTGAAATTAAAATAAAACTCTTCACATAAAATGAATGTATTTTATTACATATTTTCTTGTCCTTGTTCTCATAAAGAAAGCAGAAATCTCTTGGTTTCATTATCAAATACCCGTTATGCTTCATTCCCACTCAAGCCAATGGCTTGGAGATGGATTTCTAGCAGCCTATTTGGTACATCAGGGAATGGAAAACTTCAGTTTCATACAGAAGCAGCTCTTGCTATATAGCTTAATTTGAATTATGCAAATAAATTCTAAATTGGAAAAGGTTTTTCTTTTTACTTGGCTGCCATTAGGTGGTGCTAAAAATGTCTCCATTAATAAAATATTTATGGTAACCAGCCCCACAAATACATGAATAACAAAATCTTTACTGAGTATACTTGACAAAATAACAATTGAAAACTAATCTGAAAATATTATAAATGCTCTGGATTTAACCCCCAAATAGCTAACTTTTTTTAGAATGCCAAAATTTTATCTTATTTATTTAGACATATTATTTCTTCATTTTTTAAAAATTAAATTGTCAGCCGTGACCATGAAAGAACATGAGAAACATTAGATCAGTATTCTAAAAAATTACATTGGAAGTATAGATTAGGATAAAAAGTAGAGGAATGCCAGGGGAGAAAAAAAGAGTAAAATTTTACTGAGTAGGAAGTTTGGGGAAACTGTAATTTTAATTTTCCTAAAACAAAGATTTCATCTTTTAAAATAATTCCCTATTACCTCCTAAGAACAATTAAAAACTAACTGTCTGAATGTCACTGTTAAAAGGAAAAATCATGCATTATAATATCCAAATAATGAAAGTACAAGGAAGCAATATCACCAGATAGTATTTGAAACATACATACATCAGAGCCTTCATTTCCTGCACAGAACAGGCCTCAGGTTCTTCATCTTAATGGGTGTATTGGGTTAGACGATCTCTAAAATCTTGCAATTGTGTGTGAATTCATAAATTAATCAACTGGAATTCTCATTTAACTGCCTTTTCATTTCTGACTTTATTGCAAGAGACTTCTCAAGTTGCTTAATTTCCTTTCCATATCTTATCTAAAGTCTTGCAACCATTGTCAGGGAAAATATTTCCAGTATAATGAGGAGATTTGGCTGGGCATATCTGGGAGACACCATCTGGCCTTAGATTAAAATTGGGATCTTATTCTAATTTTAATTTGTATTTTTAGGACAAATACGGAAGTTGAATTTCTTTCATCACAGTTCTGCATTTAGGTATTTCCAAAATTCTTTGCCGGTTTTTCTTTGGAATTTGGGAGTTTGTCTTTATTACTAGTCTGTAAGTGCTCTTTTCTTATTAAAGGTATCATTTTGTTGTCACATATTACAACCATTTGCCTTTTTATTTTTTTACAGGTTATCTTTGAAATGTTATTTTTAATACAAAAAGTGTGCCATTTTTTTATGTTTTAAAATCAATTTCTTTTCAATAATATCTCCTTCTCTTTGCTTTTATAATTAGGCTTCTGAACTCAAAAATTGTTACTTCTTTATATTTTTTCTCTTCATTTCCCATATTTTTATGTCTAGCATTATATTCTATTTACAATCTATTTTGACATGCAGTGTGAGATCGGGATATACCCTAGGTTTTTCCTTAAACATTTAAAAACTAACTAGATGACACAGTCCGTGAGGGAGGAACGTTGTATTATTTACTACTGCATTTTCCATACCTTAAACAACAGCTGGCACACAATGGATGATCAAAAATATTTGCTGAATGAATGTTTAATGATTGAAATTCATCTGTAGCATATTAAAGACTCCAAACTTTCTATTTTGTTCCACTGATATATTTTTGTAGCAATAAAATATCATATTATTTCATAATATTTCTGGTATCTGACAATTTATTCTTCCTCTCAGTAACCTTTTCTATTTTTAATTACCCCTCAACTCGTTCACTATTAAAATTAACACTAAGATAATTATTATAAGTTTCTGTTTTCTCCTTTCCTTAAGTTGAGCCTGTACATGTCTTTCTTAAGTTTATATAAAATTTTGGATACCTTATTGCCATTATAAATAAGATCTTTAGATGTTTAATTGCCAAAGTCATAGAAAAAAAATTGTGCATTTGTTTTTAATTAGCCATCCTACCGTAACATTATTATCATTTATAGTAGGTTTGAGTATTCTTTTTTAGGTATATACTTTCATATTTTCTGGAAAATTATTTTGTCTACTCCTTTCCAATAGTCATACCTCTTATTTCTGTCTTAACACATGGGCTATGTTTCCAGAATAATATTAAATAACAGTACGTATAATAAGCATTCCTTATTCTTCCTGGCTTAATAAGAATTGATAACATTTTTTACCCATTAAGTAGAATGGTGACTCTTGGTTTGTCCAATCATTATCTGTTGTTTCAGATAAATATGCTTCTAGTAGATTTTTCAAATGATTCTATATTTTCAAGATTTATTTCTTGAGTTGCTATTCTGTGGAAGGCAGGCAGAGCTAAACATGACCAGGATCCATCTCAAAAAGGAAGAAAGAACACTCAAAGGAAGTTTTCCAGGAGAAATGTTTTGGGCGGTTAGTAAACTATGGAGAAATGGAATTCCCCATGGAGAGAACCACCAATGCAAAAACTATTATCAAAAGCAATTAACAAGTCAAAGGTTGTAAAAGGCACAAACGTCACCCAAGAACAACTCAAATGATTTCCTCTTCTGAATAGCTTTAATCTGAATTACAAATGTAGGACTAAGGTTCTATATTGCACGAAGTTTTAGGTAAAAATTTATATGGTTAGATAGATCTGTTTACATAGATCTGTCAATATCTATGTCCATCCATCTGCCCATCTCCAGGTTACACCCCCAAATTGCCCTTCATACCAAAATATTTATATAATCATTAACACAAAATCAGAATTTCACAAGGGCAAATATGAGAAAAGTGCTAATCTTAATCAAATGCTTCCATCAGCATCTAGTAATTATAAATTTTCATCCCTCTTTTTTATGTATGCTATATATTTTCAATTGTAATCACCTTAACAGCTATAATATTTCATCTATCACATAAATTCTCCCCACTTTTGAGCACATTTTAGAAAACTGTTGTGTGTTGAAGTCATGATAGTCGAAAATACAAACTGAATGTTACTAAATGACAATTGAATTGCAAATTATAATCTATTGTAATAATTATTTTATAGAGAAGATATAAAATTCAACCTGTATTTTGGTTTCCTAAAATAATTATTTTTTTTTACCCTGTGCATTAGGGTAATAACAAATAACTCTAGCAAATGAAGTGTTTAAGCTTAGGTTAAAAAAAATGTTAGCTATGAAAATATCTTTTAATAAAATGAATTTGTATCATTATTTTTTCTTTCTATAACATTGAAACTTTCAGATCTATATTTATAATACATATGAGTTCTATGTTCATATTTTATATCTCAAATAAGATCTAGGTGCATGAATATGTCCATGAACATACATATATAATTCATATATACAGTTGCACATTTACATATATACACATATGCATACATATTCCATGGAATTAAATTAATATTGATTCACACTGAATAAAGGGATTTCAAAACTTTATTTGAAATAGACTAAGTTTATTAAATGTACTAAAATATTGTTTTATTTTGAAAAACAAGCATCGTGGGGAAACCATCAAATTCTTACTTTCAGCATTGCTACAATTGCTAAATGTCCTTGACCTTGCAATGATTTCAGTGTCTTTCATGTCAAGTCTAATGGTTGAAGGTTTTTGATGACCCCAAGCACCATTATAGAAATTTGCTTTGGGTTTTCTACACTAAACCTCTCCAGTAATAACCTCAGTGGATCCCAAGCAATTGTACCAGTATGAAAAAGTATTTCAGACTCCTTTGAAGCAAGGTAGGATCCCAGAAATGGAATAAATTAAAAACAAATTTTCTTGTTTCACTTTTAAATAATATGCTGTTAGTTCAAAATGAAGCCAAAATGTCTGCTTCTGATTCTGATCCTACATTTTGAAGATAATGTTATATTTACTTCGTGGCTCTTAAATGATAGAATTCTATGTATAAGACTAAAGGAATCCAAGATGAAGGAACTAGCTATACTTTCAACATTGTGACAAATGGAAAACAAAATCAGGATTCCCAAGAACTCCTCCGAAGGACTTATGGGCCTCTGGTAGATCAACACTTAATTCACATCCAATTTGGAATGTGCTGACATAAGGACACCACATTGTCTCCTATATAAATATATAATACAGAGACACCTAAAGGTCCATGAATGCTAATTTATCATAACCATAAAACCAATGGCCAGTCTATCTCTGTCCTACCCCACTTGACTTGCTCATTGTTATTAGGGCACAGGAAAGTCTGTTGGCTGCCTAGAATCACATTGTCTTTGATAGTCTTCTATAGATTGGGCAACCATATTCTGTTAAGGGTCAACCGTTTTACTACAGTAACATTTTGGGGGACTTTCCAGAAAGGACATTTTACAAAAAGGGACCAGTCTTTTCCTTCCAAGCCAAGGAATATCTAATCTATAAATGTGGTCAGACTCCAAGATTTCTTATCTCCAGAGATGTATTTTAAAAATACTGGGTTCCTAATAAATGCATGTTGATGAATAAAAGAGTAAAATCCCATAATCCTGTTAGTGGCCCATGTCTTGCATAATCACTTATTGTTACAACACAAATTCTTAGATGTAACTGAGTACATTCTCTCAGCAACTTAATTACATTTTCATTAATTCACATTATTATGGGACTTGAGGAAAATAGATCTGCATGGTAACAATGTATATATTTGAATTTGGTTATTAATTCATTCCTAATGTATCATCATGGCACTAGAATATTAGGTAAATTCAAGTCAGTGAAAGGAAGTCAATCAGAGAAATGTTTGTTTGTGTGTAGATAAATCTATTTCTGAATGAACTTTTTACATTTTAATCAGTTAATTCAATTTCATCTCTTCTCAACCACTTGAAATATATTAACTACTTTTGAGAAAGTAAAGAGAAGGAAAAAGTGGAAGGTATAAAAAGGAATCAACAACCTTTACATTGTCCTTAAGAGAGAATACAGGATAGGACCTATCCCTCCCTCTTGCTCGTTAAAGAGGAGGTAGCTGCCTGGTTGTCACCTGATCTCCAACTTACATTACAGCACTGATAGAGTTAAAACAATGTTTTTTTTTTTTTTTCGTCCAAATGTCCTATTCCATTTTGTTAAGACATCTCTGGTGTAACTCCAAAGACACAGGAATTTGATGTTTGGCTTAGTGGTTAAAAATAGATGTTACAGCCAGGTTTTGCCTGGGTTCAAACTCTAGAATTTATTCATGTGTGATCTTGGACAAATTATTTAACCTGTCTGTACTTACTTTCTTCATGTATAAAAGGGAATAATGATAGTTCCTTCTTTCACAAGATTCTTGGGAAGATAAGATGGGTCAATATGTAAAAGTTCTTTGAACCATCTGGCCCTATATAAGTATTAGTTATTATCATTATTATTAAAATCCATTGAATTTGCTTGCTTTTGGAGGCCCTTGATTTGGTATTAATAATTAACAAAAATAACAACAACAGAGGGCCATATGGAACCTTCATTTTACTCATTATAAAACATAAATCCTGTAACTGGAAACTCTGGATATCTATACAACTCCAAGGAGAGAGGGAAATCTACCACTGGAACAATCTCAGGGCTTCTCTGTGAGAACAAAAGCCTCTGCATCCTCACCTACACAAACTTCTCACAAACTGCCTACAAGTACATGATCCTTTATTATACAGAACTGTAGTTCTGTATAAAATTACAGTAGGCTCTTGCTCTACCTCAGAAATGTATAATGTATAGTGTATATCATTGTGAATACTAACATGGAAAAGATGTGACAACAGACTACCCTAGAACTTAGAGTTTAGAGATGATATCTGTCTTTGTCTTAATCTTTAGTTAACATGTTTCTTCCTTGCTTTCCCAAAATCCACACCAAAAACCATTCCTGATCTTCATGACAATGGATGAACCAATGCATCCTTTTACTACCCTTAAAGACCTCAACAACAGCCCCCCTGGATTATATCTACAGAAAAAAAGCAAGTTTCTCGACATGGATTAAATTCTTGGCTGTGTTCAATTCAAGACAAAACAAAAATGTCTCATTTCTCCAGTTTTCTGAACCAGTGATTAGAAACACCGTTAATGGCAGCATGAGGATAGGATGAACAAGCTGCATCACTTCTTAGAAAAAGGACTGGCTACATTCTAAGAAAGTCTGGTCGTTTCATCACTTTATGGAAATAAAGAAAAGGCTGAGATATTGTGTGGCAAATAGATTCTGTTCCATTTCATTTATTAGGATGGTCTTATATGAAATATTAAAAGAAAGCTTATTTATAAGAAGAAGCTCCAAAATTCCATCACTAAATAGTCCAGTAATCACTAAGTAGCCATTTATTCAATTTGGTAATGGTATGATTAAACAGTTCTCTAGTACACTAAAAACCATAGAGGTGAAATAAAACATTAGAGGCAAATGATTTTACCCAATGGTGCATTTTCTCTCTGTGTCTAGGTCCTCCCCTTGAAAAATAAGTCAAACACTGGTATATTTCAGTAGAATCTAGTTGCTTAGTTTTGTAAGTATTGGTTGGCTAATCTAATATATTATTATAGAGATCATAAAGACCAGTTTTCCCCTAAATACGTTGCTTTAAATTTCTACAACTTAATTTTACACACATGAATTACGTGGAAGAAGATATATTTGAATTAAGTGTAATAGTTTATATACAGGATTTTAAAGAAATTTTACAGAAATTTTGGCAGGACCCCTAAAGAAAATCGAGCATGTTTGCCACTTTACTGCATTTACAGAGGCTCTTCTCATTACAAATTGACTATCTTCTCAAAGTCTATTAGCAAATCCGTTGGCCCCACAGTCAAGGTTCCAGCCATTACTAATAGTGCCATCTGTTGGCAGCAGGTAATGCTGATTTGCTCCCCCCCCCCCCCCATGGTGCAGTTTTGTTCATATCATTTGAAATCCTTAGGTTGAAAGGAGCTTCTCTCCTATGAAACGGTCATTTCTAAGCACAGATATGATAGAATGGATTTGCTTTGTCTCCTCAAGGCCTACTGAAGAGCCAGGTATCTAGTATACATTCACTTGATTTTATGTTGAAAAAAAAAAAAAAACATTTTCCTAATACAGATTTGAAATAAAGCAGGCACAAGAAAGCAGATATATACATTGTATATTTCAAGATGCTTGAACCTAAATATGCTAGTTTTGTTTCAGATATTATAAATGATGGTTGACATTTGATGACAAGATTAAGAAATAACTCATTTAAAGTTGAGGACTAATAAAGCATATTATATTAGATTTAAAATGGGCTTCAATATGACTATATGAGAGGGTAAGAACAACTAGTTTAACTTTTACAGTCTTACCTCCCCAAACATTATTGAATTTTCATTATTTAACATGAAATGAATGATAGTTTATTGAAATAGAATGGACTTAAAATAGTAGTATCTTCTAAAGTATCAAACATTTACTTAAGATAGTAATGCAATGAGAAGAGAGCATGGTATGTAACTTTTATATTAGGAACAGATCCTTTAACTGTTTGTCAAAGCCAATAACTTCAAATATATTAGCTTCAAGTATATTAGCTTCAAAATAAGTGTGTCATGTATTGGTCAAAGTTTGGTATTATTTAAAAATTCTTCATTGTAAGACTAATAATATTATGTTACAGCTGCTGAAAGATTAACTAGGTTAAACCAAAAAGTTGAATGAGCTCATCTTTACTAATGATAAACTTATGGATAAACAAATAAATAGAAATGTAGACAATATTTTATGCCTTAGATTTCAGATGTAAGTGAAAAAGGAAATCCCTTTGATTTAAATTTTGCCGTGTTTCTTTCCCCTATTTTAAAATAACTAATTTGATACCTGCTTTTATTTTATTTTTTTGCCACCCTATTATACTCACCACTGGTAAAACAAACAGGACATTTTAGCTTTAATCTTCTTACTACATAACCCAAATAACTTCAGTCATGTTTGCATTAATGCTGCATTAATCATGTTGTTGCGTATTAATGAGTTTTCAGGCTATGCTAATTACTGTCATAGATTCTGCAGCAGCCCATTAAATATACAAATTACAGAATTAAAGAGCCAGAGCTCTTCATGATTAATCTCTAAATGGAGAAAAACTAATGATGTCTGTACAAAGTTTCTCTCTACTTTTGGCTGAGTGAGCCCAATGAACAATCAATTAGACTATTTGAAGAATAAGAAACTCACATATTACACAATTTTATGTAGGTGCTTCATTACAATGATGGGCACTGCTTTATAGTTCATAAAAATTCCACAACCCTTCCTTGTCTACTGCCCCAAATATTGGTTAGAATCCTGTTCAATATCGAACATAGTTTGGAATAAGGTAAGTTCATACTGAATCCAATGAGTAAAATACTAAAAGGGCTACACACACACACACACACAAATGTTCTCATCTAAAAAGAATTGTCACAAAAAGATCACAAACTCAAAAATCATAAAAAACATGTAGAGTTATTATAGAGCAAAACCATGATGCTTTATTAACCTACAGGAAGTCTGCACGTTACATGGAGTGATGCTGCACAGCAGAGCAGAGCAGATCCGGAATAAAAGGTGGAATCCAAGTAGACATTTTTACATGGGTAGGTAGGTGATATAAATACCCAACTCCATGCCCAGGAAAAAGTATGGTTCCTCATTACATGGGCTGAGTAGAGCAATAAGCAAATACACAAAACGTACCAGGGAAGAATGCTTGGATGGCTCAGTTGGTTAAAGGTTGGAGTCTTGGTTCTGCTCAGGTTATGATGATTTGAGCCTGGCAACAGGCTCTGTGCTCCATTTGGAGCCTGCTTAAGATTCTTTCTCCCTCCTCTCTGCTCCTCCCCCTGCTTGTGCTCTCTCTCTCTCTCAAATAAATAAATAAATAAAATATTAAAAAAAAGAGAAACATGCTAGGGATACAACAGAGGGGTTTAGACTAAAGAAAGAAGGAAGAAATATAGGGCTGGAAATCTGGACAGACAAAAACAACTATGTTCACACATCAGTAGATGAAATTTGGAAGGCCACACAAACTGCACCACCATTTGGCACAAGGGCTATGTGTGCAGTAGGAAGCTAGAGTCCAAAGAAGAATTCAGAAGTAGACTTTAGTCTGGGAGGGTAGCCTGGTAAGAGCTAGGCAGCAACACAGGTTCTAGGGTACTGGGTAGGTTTCTAAGAACATACAGGTAGTCAATTGCTAACACCAAGAAAGAAAATGGGACTAATGGGCATGGGTCTTGGAATGTGCTAGAAGACCCTTTGTCAAAAGTATGTACAAAGTCACTTAGGATTAACTTCCTGAGATTCTTAAAGCATGAGTCTGAATCTTGCAGGTAAATTCAGTACTCACCCCAGGGAATGGGGTAGAGAGTAGAAGTTACATGGCTCTACCCCTGGCAAGAGAAATGATATAGAGCACAGGAATCAGAGCATTTGCCCATCTATTACTATCCAACTAGACTATGGAATATCACTTCCTATCAAGGTCAAATGTGCTAATGTAGTATGTCATAAAAATCTTGGATGCAAAATAGGCCAGAAATTTAGTTTTCCACTGACAAGAGAAAAGCACAAGGGAAATAACTTCCACTTGCAGAGTCCTCACTTTAGGACCTATGCTGAGCTGAATACTTTATAAATGTTATTTTTTTTTCTCACATTTCATTTATTCTCACTACACAGATGAAAAAAAAACTGAAGCCTAGAGAAGTTATCCAGTACTAGAGAAGGTGTACTTACCAAAAAAGAACTGACTAAAAAAAAAGAAAAGAAAAAATCCTTCTTCTTCTTGGTAAATAGTCCAGTTTTGTTGAGCATAGGGAACTGCTTGTTGAGGGAAATACAGAATGATATAAACAGAGTAGGTGAAGAGTAAGCTCTTACCCCATAAAGCAGAACCAAGCCAATGAGGAGAGCAGAGAGCACATTTGCCAATCATATTCACTAGCCAGTTGATGAACTTTATCTATGACACGTGTTCAGGTGCACCTAGAAGCCTCTGTCTCCTAAGAGCACCTACAATTTCCTAGAGTACCTACAATTGTTATGCCCACAGGTTCTGCAACTTAAACCCTATAAATAACCAATTGAATATTTGTTGAGGTGTCTGCATTATTTCTATTTTCAAAGATAGATTTCTCATATGCTATTTCTTTTTTTTTCCCCCAATATCAGACATCTTTGCAAACAGGAAGAATTATCATGTTTCCCAAGTCATTTCTTTTTAGATCAGTTGCTACATTCCATGCACAGTGGAAATTCAATCAATGTGTGGCTAACAAATCCAAATGCAGAATGATTAAAGAAACCCCATGATTCAAATCCAGGAACTTATATATTACTTGTACATCCATGGAAAAATAAGAGCTGGGACTTGGCTAGTCAAACTAAATAGAAGTTAAACACCTAAGAAAGATTTTTTTCCCCCTGCTTCAGAGCATAACTTGTACAGAATAGAAATTGGTCATATATTCTTTCTTACAGAGAAGCAGTACAGTGACCCCTCAGCCCTATACTCATCTCCTACATTAATGACTCCACAGCTATAAACCAGGCTTGACTAAGTTCTATAAAGAAGGCCTTCTCAATATTCTAGATTTCCTTTCCCACACAAAGGTAAGACATCAATCAGAGGTGTTCTGAGTATCTTTTAGACTGAATTGCTGATGTCCTGGGTGGTAATTTAAATAGAAACCTTTTGTCGCTTTAGCAGCAATTGTATACACACAATTTTGCCCAGGCAGAAAGTAATTAAATTGATAGAGGAAAGAAACATGACTTGAACTGGATAAAATACAAATACATCAAAATTAAAGTCAGTGTAATGAGCTGAAACCCTGCAAATTTAGACAACAGCACATTAGCCAAAGCACAGAAACCCCTCTCAGGCAGTATCAAAGCCGACAGAAAACACAATAACTTGGAAATCCTGCAGTAAGCAAGGAAGCATATTGATTAGGTACTGCATAGACTGAACAAGAGAATAACTTAAAAAAAAAGAAAAAAGAAAAAAGCTAATGAACGGGCCAGAGAAATACAATAGGCCAAACTAGAAATATAGCAAGAAGAAGAAGAAGGGGGGTAGAAACACCTCCAGAGAGAAATACAACAAGACAAAGCAAAAAGCTCAGCAAAAAAAGTAGAGCAATTCAAGTCAGAAACTCAGCAAGAAATGCAAGTCATGGCAGAAATATAAGATCAAGATAAGAACATATTCAACCTAACACCAAGTTTTAAATCACAACAACAAACTCAGCAACAAATCTGCCAAATGCTAATGATTCAAACAAGGAGACAATAATTGAAAGTAAGAAATATACCGCGTCTCACCCAGTAATGTTCACGATGCCATTTCCCCTCATTACTGTTGACATGGTGACCTTCTCCTGAAGAGACACACCAAAAACTTAGTTTAATTAAGGGTTACCAGTGTAGAGGAAGTGTTTTCCTGTCTCCACTGAGAGGCTGTGGGGAGTAACACCTCATCTATCTGGCATCATCAGGTTGGAAGGCATTCTGCATACCCAGGTTTCCAGTTAGCAGAAGTTCCTTCTTTAAATACAGAATTATTTTAAAGCTTGTAGTACAATTTTATAAAATGTATCACACATTTTGTTACTTAAATTTAATTTAATTTTTATATGTTTTTTACATTTAAAAATTTTTAAATCCAATTAATTAGCATATAGTATATCATCCATTTTAGAGGTAGAGGTCAGTGATTCATCAATTTTATATAGTCCCCAGTGCTCACTACATCCTGTGCCCTCCTTAATGTCCATCACCCAATTATCCCATCCCCCCAGCCCCTTCCCCTCCATCGACCCTCAGTTTGCTTCCTATGATTAAGAGTCTCTTATGGTTTGTCTTCCTGACTTCATCTTGTTCTATGTTCCCCTCCCTTCCCTTAGATCTTATTTTGTTTCTTAAATTCCACATATGAGTGAGATCATATAATTGCCTTTCTCTGATTGACTTATTTCGCTTAGCATAACACCCTCTAGTTCTATCCAACATTTTCTTATTTTCTAGAGTATGATAAATGTGCTTTAATCTTTCTGTGACTTGATATGTTTACATATGACCAACAACTTTTTATAACATCTTGAATAAGAACGGTATCTTCAGAAGATCTTGAGCCTGAATATCAAAATGTCTATTAGACATGTAAGGATTAAATAGGAATATCTGGGTTTTTCAAGGACTCCTGTCTTTTCATTTGTTATCATTGAATCTGGTGTTACTTGAACCAAACCAAAACAAAACAAAACTTACCAGTCTGTTAGCCAGAAAGATCATTCAATGTCATCATGCCCTCAAATAGTTTCTGGGTCCTTTCTATCAGCAAAGCCACTCTTTGCTCCCTTCTCCCTATCCTTGGTGCTTTGAGTTTCCAATTTGCCATGTTCTAGAAATAAAACATTTGCATTTTCTCTGAGGTAAGAGGAAATGGGGAGACAGAGAGCAAATTAGAGAAAATGTAGAGAGCAAGATGAATGAGGAACACTCCATTGCGTAGTATAGAAGTTTTAGTATTTGAGCTGAAATATCCATTTTGATTATGTAATTTTTTTTGTTTGTTTGTTCAATACCAACCATGTTTTTCAACCACACTGCAAATAGTCTAAGCTGCAGTAAAAGTAGCCTCTGGATAAGCACACTACTAATTTATCAGTTATTTTTGCTAATGGTCCCACCTCTTTAATCCTGTAGCCAAGGGAAACCAAATCTCAAGACAAAGAGATGTAGTAGAAAAATCACTAGGCTAGAAGTTCTGAATATCAATAGAGATTTTGCCCCTGATATAAATAAATCACTGCAAATTTCTTGGCCTCCATCTCTTCATCTGGGGAATGAGGGGTGGGACTAGTTATCTCTTCCACAAGGGCTTAATTCAATTAGCTGTTTGGCATCATGTAGACATCATCTGAGAATGGCCTAGGTCTTTCATCACTACCAGACAGCTGCCAATTTAACTGATTCAAAAGCAAATGAGGTATTGGGTTAATTCTTGCAACTTTGGAAATTTACATTTACAAAAAGGTGCTATATGATATCTTTTCCCCTTGTCAAACTAGAAGTGCAATGTAAAGACTAAAAATATAAGCCTAATTTTTAAAAGAGTTCCTCTGATAGTGCTGCTGACTGCTTGCAGACCATGGAAGAGAATGCCTGCATGCACATGGAACAGTTGTAGAAGGGCTTCTTTCCAATTAATAGTTGTTGAGCTATTGCTATGTGTCAGACTTTAGTCTAAGCACATGCATTCATTCAATCATTAATCCTTACAAAAACTATTTTATCCTAATTTAATGAAACAGGAAACTGAGGCCAAGACAGAGTATGTCTAATTAAAATAGAAATTATTGCTTTTAGTAATTTACAAAAAAAAAAATATTCCCTATTTCTAGGGGGGGTGGGGAACAAAGCCATGGAACCTTAATAATATACTTGATTCATGATTGTCTAACCAAATTTGATTAAAAAATTTTATCCCGGGGCAGCCGCAGTGGCACAGTGGTTTAGCGCCACCTGTGGCCTGGGGCATGATCCTGGAGACACGGGATCAAGTCCCACGTCGGGCTCCCTGCATGGAGTCCGCTTCTCCCTCTGCCTGTGTCTCTGCCTCTCTCTCTCTCTCTCCTGTCTCTATAAATAAATAAATAAATAAATAAATAAATAAATAAATAAATAAATAAATAAATCTTAGAAAAAAATAAAAACATAAATAAAAAATTTTATCCCAGGCAGTTCTTTGTCTAATCTGTGGGAATGGTTATTATTTAAGAAATGATTGTTTCTGTTATAATGATCCAAAGGGATACAGGAAATGCGATTCATGATGATATAATTGGCCAGCATAAGCTCTGATTCTATAATGTGTGTTTAAATATGGTGGCTCCATATATGTGTAGCTCTTCTCATGCCAATGCCTACAGGTAGCACTGCGGAGAAATGCAATGGTTTTCAGATTTAGCTATTTTAGCTGTGACTATATATCACCACAGAGATAGTTTGCATTAAGAAATATTTAAAACTTTTGGGTCTCTTACCAGACCAGATTGATGCTGTCAGAGAAGTTAGAGGTCACAGCATTCTCCTAATGGTATATACCAAACCAATAAATGAGTGGGCGAGAAAGGAGGGAAAACTTTAGGCCATGGTTGAGCTCTGTGTGTGTGTGTGTGTGTGTCTGTGTGTGTGTAAATTTTTTTTTTTAATTTATTTATCGGTTGAGCTCTTTTTAATGGCCTTAGAATTAAGATTCTCTTTTTCTAACAGTGGTCAAGCTCTTTTCACAAAGTATTTTATTGGATGACTGAGATGCAGAGAATGGGGTTTCCTTTCAAGGAAGTGAGTAACTTATTACAACAACAACAACAACATCAACAACAAAAGCCAGGATTCTGGGTACCCTATTGGCATTATGTTTCCTGTGAGTGAGTTTGAAAGGAAAGGTCACACTATATTGAATCATCTATACGATCCATTGAGATGTCTATTATTGGATCCACTTCATCTGTCCTGGCCAGCCTTGGCAACATTTACTCTTCTTTATCTGATTTGTTTCATGAGGAAGCACTCAGGACAATGTTACCACCTCCATTGCTGGCATTTGTACAGAGACCTTCTAATATCCATCTGTGCTGCACAACACTGACAAAATAATAAAGGTGATTCTGTAAAGTTACCCAAATGATATAGCAATTCACAATCTAAAACTAAAAGAGAGAATTCCAATAAAGGATCGGTGAACCTAAAAAAATCAATGAGTAAAGAATAAGTATCAAAGAATTCAAATTAGATGCTGTTGTAGCAAAACTGTCAATTACCCCACATTCTTTTATTAATTTTGCTTTTATTTGTAAGATGGTTTCTGTCCCTTTCCTTGGAGCCATTAGAGAGCATCAGCATGGCAGAAGAATGATTGGAAAATAACCGCCAACCAGATTTGCTATCTATATTCTAAGAAAAAGATGCTGATTCAGAAGTCAGTGTATTTTTAAACTTTCTATAGTTGTCAACCCAGAAGATGCAATTCACGATGAATAACCTCAGGGACTCTGGAAACTTTTGAGAAATTCACTGTAACCTAGAAATGAGATGGGATATTAAATGTTGATAATTTCGGAGCTGAGAATTTGAATAGCATGCTGAACCATCTGATGAATTGATTATTATGAAAAGAATGTAGATAAATATTAAGATAGAGACCTTGCATATTTTCCACTTTTATTCTTTACTTGTTTTGATGAGATATTTTATAATTAAAAATTAAGTGAATCTATCTGCCTAGCGCTGCACTAAGTCCTTCTTCATCTAATTTATTTAATGCTAAAAACAATTGTGATTTAGATATTGCTTTCCCTTGTTTAAAGAGTAAGACACTGAGTGAGTTTCAGAGTGTTTACCCATAAAGGTAGAAAGGATAGATTTGAATCTCTATCTTCCCACTCAAGTCCAGTGCCTTTTTTTTTTTTTTTACTGTAAGGCTATTTTAGAAACAACCTACAGAGCTATCTTGAAATTACACTTCCAAAATTACAGTCGTTTTCACATCACTCCCCTGAGCAAACATTAGGTCCCATTTGAACTCAAATTAGATGGATATCTCTCTTCCTATCCTTCAAAAACTTCCAAAATGTAACTTTCCCAGAGTCATCTACTCTTTTCGCACAAAACAGTCAAAATAACCAGTAAAGGAACAGTACTTTACCCAAACTGATCATCTTGCTATTTCTCAAACTTGCCTTTGGACTTCTCATCCTGATTCCTTTATCCACGATTGTCCCTCTCTCAGAATACCATACTCAATCTATTTGGATCTTTAAAATTTACCTGTTCTTTACAGATTTTCTCATTGCTACCTTCTTTTCAAAGCCCCTTTTTGATAATTCTAATTAGATAGAATTTATTATTAATGATTATGAACATTTGTATTTGATATCGTATGTCAGGTAGTCTAGATGCTTTACATTTTAATTATTACAATAGCTCTATCAGACAGAATTGCACTTACTATCATCACCATCATTCTACACAGGATAGAACTGAAATGCAGATAGGTTAAGAGAGTTATAAATGTGTCAAGGACCTAGTAACGTGGTCAAGATGAGATATGAATTCTGAGTTCAACCCAGGAATTTGGACCAGCTACTCTAGAATCCAGGTCTCTAACCACTCTATATACAATTTCTTATTCCCTTTACTGTGGTATGACACATCTTATTCATGTTTATATATTAATTTCATCTTTTCTCCTAAACTTTGAAAGAAGGAGTATTATTTTACTTATCTTTCCAACCCCTTGATCTGGGAAGATTTCCCTTTCAAACAAAAGAAACATAAATTTTACTTTTCACTTAGATCTAATACTCAGGACATTTTGCTTTCTTACAGTGTCAGCCAGTTGCTTTTTCACATTGCCAACTCCTTTATTTGGAATCAGAGAAAGAAGGACAGAGATATGTTATATGTATTTTGGGTCTACTTTGCAAATATCTTTGGTCATTATAGCACTGGGTATCTTACAAATTCTCCATAGCTTTTCTGTAAAATTGGGTTGGTTTGGGAGACGGGGGTCATGAACTCCTACAGAGCCAGCCCTAGGCAAATTATCATGGATGCAACATTCATATTCAACCTTGCTTTTCATGGCTTTCATCCTTTTCCTTCTCTTGGTGCCCATCCTTGGCTATGAAGTTAGTCAGAGACACAGTAATGTTAGAGCTACAAGGTTAATAGCCGCTATCTAGTCAATTAATTTTGTTGAAGAAACTGAAACATAATTTCCAAAATATAGTTATAATGCTATTAGAATATTATCTAACATATATAATATAAATTCCAATATATAATTATAATTCTATAATCAGTGGCCCTGCTGCAACCCTACATTGCACCATGCTGTCCTCTGCCAACTTAGGAACATTCATGATGGTACTCCACTTGGAAATCCCCTAGGGATGTATGGCACTTCAGATCATCTTTTCCTCTCCCTGTAATGAAAGCCTACTCTCAACTGCTTAAAATCCAGAAAGAGCAGAAAGTCTAATCCATGTTAAAATGTTAAAGACTGATAAAAGCTTAATGTGTTTTCTCTCCCAGTGGGCTAAGAATTCAATTTTAATGAGAAAAATATATCTTCATCCTCAAATTCCCAAAATATTGATATGTGGAACCCTGCTAAGTGCAATGTTAAAATAAGTGCAGTGGTGGGAGTGGTGGGAGAAAAAGAGTTCCAAGGTTAATGAAGTTTAGAAAATATTCAGTCCCTGAAATTTATAAAGAATCTTTACTTGCATGTTAAATAACCTAAGATATCATGCAACAGCATCAACAGAAAGGACAATAACAACAGCAAACATCAGATTACCTTGATTTAACATAATGTTTTCTAAATGTATTTCAACATATTAAATATATTTTGCATTGAGCCCAGTGTTCCTTGGAATGGCTATTTGGGAAGAACCCAATAGTCTATAGACTACATAGTGTGTATCAAGAGAATCAGCTCTGTTATCCACTCAGATCATATCCAACTGGGAAGTCTCAAAATCTGTCCACTTATAGAGTTGCTGAACTTTGTGAACTTATACCAAAAAAAACATAAAGGAGAGTCATTAAAATTGGGGCTTATGACAGGACTCAAAATGGAGAAACTGAGTGTTTCAAGCCTCAGGAAACCAGAAGGTAAGGTGCATGGCTCCTTCATTGTGATTGCTGACTGATGATCACAGTCCACAGCTGAGAATCAGAAGTTAGAGGAGGAGAGAGCACTGAACTCAGGCATGGAAATATAAGGCAATATTAAATATAAGCCCTATTTCTGGAGCTCAGACATGGAAATGTTGAGCAATATTTATTCCTATTTAATGCTCCAGAAACCATTATGTCATTAACTTTAAAGTGAATTAAATTAGCACATAGGTCTATTTTTTTTTTCATGTTCTAGAGGGGAAAAAAAGAAGCTATTCCTTTCAGAGCTTTATGTTGATTTTCATATTATTGCTTAAAATATGAATGATTACCGTGTATATGTCTGGCTAATTCTGAATGATGATAATCAGGAAATCTCTTTTCCTTTTTTAGTAAACTCACTGATAGCTTAATTCCTTTTTTCTTATCCCTTTCACAGAATTGTGGATTTATGGAACACTGAATATTATGATAGATTACAATATTTGTATTATAATGAATCAGATGATTAAATCTATCATGTTGCTTATAGGGTATCTGCTCTGTATTGTGATCTGTCTTGCCCATGAACAATAATGCATAGTTTTTTTGATTCAGAAATACTGAGAGCTAAAAATAATTAAAACAAAACCCATTTTCTATGCTTTGTAAGAACAATTCTTTTGAGCCTCAAATTATAATACCTAAAATATAGAGATGTTAATTTCCAAACCAAAGCAAAATATGGAGAACACAGAAGTTTTGAAAAATTCCTCCCATGTTTTACTATCCTTTATAAAAAATGAAGGGAGGGATCCCTGGGTGGCTCAGAGGTTTGGCACCTGCCTTAGGCCCAGGGCATGATCCTGGAGTCCCGGGATCGAGTCCCGCGTTAGGCTCCTGGCATGGAGCCTGCTTCTCCCTCTGCCTGTGTCTCTGCCTCTCTCTCTCTCTCATGAATAAATAAATAAAATCTTTTTAAAAAATGAAGGAAAATTACACATACAGTTTGATACAGGAGTGGTTGCACATGCAAAAACCTTTAAATATATATTCCAAGAGACATAGCCAAAATAAATGAGGATATTAGTAGACAAATTTAAAAAACAATTGAGGATAAAGGGGCGCTTGGATGGCTCAGTCAGTTAAGCAGCTGCCTTCAGCTCAGGTCATGATCTCCAGGTCCTGAGATCAAACCTGTGTGGAGTTGCCTGCTTGCTAGGGAGTCTGTTTCTCTCTCTTTCCCTCTGCCCCTCCCTACTGCTCATTCTCTCACTCTCTCTTTCAAATAAATAAATAAAATATTTTTAAAAAATAAAAAGAAGAGAATAGTAATGTTTCAGGGCATAGAACAGGACAAGGAATGCTCCCATTTTAAAGACATAAAACAGAAAACCCTGAAATTCCAGTCGAGTCAACTATAATAATTAAAGAATTTTATGGCAACTAGTATTTTGAGACAATACACGAAGTGTATTTGGGTTCATTTGCAACCAGTTTTGTTAAATCAATTTAAAGTCTCCCTTTGAAGAAGAACTAAAAAATGATAAAAATTGTCCATCTAATGAACAAGCTTTTCACACTGTACTTCTTTTGTCATAGTTGAATGCAACTTTATGTATCCGTGGCTTGAACAGGACATTTTGTCCATAAAATAGATTCCATTGCCTTCAGAAATAGTTAAACATGTCCACAAACCCCCTCTTGATGTTATTGTAGTTAGACATTGTGTCTGTAAGAATCCCAAAATGTGGGTACCAGAAACAGACGCAGGTGAAGAGCTAAGCTAAAGTGAGGTGGTGGTCATTAAGGATGGTGACCACAGCTCAGCAGCAGGTAGGCATACAAGTTTAAGAGAATTAGTCTAGGGATCCCTAGGTGGCGCAGCGGTTTGGCGCCTGCCTTTGGCCCAGGGCGCGATCCTGGAGATCCGGGATCGAATCCCACGTCGGGCTCCCGGTGCATGGAGCCTGCTTCTCCCTCTGCCTATGTCTCTGCCTCTGTGTGTGTGTGTGTGTGTGTGTGTGTGTGTGTGTCTATCATAAATAAATAAATAATTAAAAAAAAAAAGAGAATTAGTCTAGCTGTGGTTCTCTGTGCAGGCAAGAACTGTATCCTCAAACTGGTGGGTCATGCTACAGCTTATTCAAACAGAGACGAAGACTGAGAAGAGGGAAACTGCATACCTTTCTATTTAGTGGTATAACAAAGGAAGCCTCCCATGAATCTAGGTCCTTGGAGCCTGAATACAAAGATTTAAATACCACCCGTAAAATACACTACCTGTATGATTTGGGGGCAAGTTACTTATCGTTTCTGGACCTATTTTACACATCTGAGGAGGGGATTAAATGAAAAGGCACAAGTGAACACCCTACTACATTGTTGAGGGGGTAAGTAAGCCATTACATTCAGCATAAGATATCAATGATCAAGAAACTCTGATCTATGTCCAAGGACTAGCTACCATATTAACTCAATCCTTTTCTCTCTCTATATTCAGCTTCCTTCTTCCCGTGATTTCTGATCTTGATTGCAATAAACTCACGCTGACTAAAGGGCTTATCATCATCAACAGAAACATCATAGATGTTGGAGCTAAAGGGGATCTTAATTATGATTTACTGTGACTCCCACATAGTACAGTTAGGCAAATGCACCAAATGGGAAAATGACTATAGTCAATGAATAACTTTTCCACTGAGTTTGCACACATATGAAAACAATTGTACAGGATTGGTACATATTCAATAAAGTACTCATTGGTCTTTTAGGAGGATAAACAGCATCTCAGTATGGTAAACCTTATTAGTACAAACACTGTGACTAGCAGAAAGAAAAAACAAATGATTAGAATTTTGGTGTGTTGGGATCCTGCATTTAGAGTCCAAAATTGATCTCTTTATGTAATAAACAGTGAACGTATGTCAAAGCTACTATTAATCATTAGTCTTTAGCATATTTATAAAGAAATACATGACGCCCAGCATTTTATATATTTGATGTGATTATCATACTGTAATATCTGTGAAGACAATCGTGTATCTTTGGTTAGGATCAAACAATGCTCTTCCATATCAGTACAATCATGAAGTCACTTAGAAGAATATTGAAAAATAGCTCAGGTTGGTGAATTGTGGTTGTTGCCTTGAGTGTACTAAAATCAGCAGGAGTTGCTAATGAAACCATTATCTCCATGCTATTAGCGTCTGAACCCAAGCATTCTGAGGGAAACTTAAAAGAAGATCGTTGCGTCATCACTACAAATATAAGAAATCTCAGGCTAAAATAAATGGCCCAATTAATTATGCTGCATTTTCCAGGATGAATTTCAACTAAAAACACACAGCATCTCTGATTAGTATTTACTAGTTATTAGAGCTTTTGATATGTCATCCAATTGCTCTGGTTACTTTACCATGACACATGCTGGTTGCAAATTCATAATTTCCTCTTAAATAAATTAAATGTGGGATCCCTGGGTGGCGCAGCGGTTTAGCGCCTGCCTTTGGCCCAGGGCGCGATCCTGGGGACCCGGGATCGAATCCCACGTCGGGCTCCCGGTGCATGGAGCCTGCTTCTCCCTCTGCCTGTGTCTCTGCCTCTCTCTCTCTCTCTCTGTGACTATCATAAATAAATAAATAAAAAAAAATTAAATGTGAGGAACTGCAAGGGCGGGGGGGCGGGGGGGGGGGGCGGTGGTATTTCTCTTTTGCTTAAGTTCTCTCTTTCTGTACCAAACCAACTCTGCTTTCTCATCAGTTACTTAGAGTAATTATTAGGGGTTGAGTTGGGTTTTCCTGAATTTATATGTTGAATTTAACCCCCCGTCCTTCAGAATATGGCCTTATTTGGAAATAAGGTCTTGATACAGATGTAATTAGTTAAGATGAGCTCATTGGAATAGGATGGGTCCCTTCTTCAGTGCGACTGGTGTCTTTATCAAAAGAGGGCCATGTTAGGACACCTGGTTGGCTCAGGGGTTGAGCCTCTGCCTTTGGTTCAGGGCAGATCTGGGGGTCCTGGGACTGATTCCCGCATCAGGCTCCCTGTGGGGAGCTGGTTTCTCCCTCTGCCTATGTCTCTGCCTCTCTCTCTCTGTGTCTCTCATAAATAAATAAAAATTTTTAAACCAAATGATATTAAGGGGAAAAAAAAGAGTGCCATGTGAAGAAACAAACATACACGAAAGGAAAGCATCATGTGAGGGTGAGGCAAAAATCGGGGTGATGTCAAAGTCAACAAACCTCAAAGACTGCCAGCAAACCTCCCAAAGCTGGAGGAAAGTCCTGGAACAGATTCTCCCTCACGGGCTTTGGAAGAAATCAATCATTCCAGCATCTTCATCTTGGACTTCTAACCTCTAGAACTTTGAAACAATACATTTCTAGTGTTTAAGTTGCCAGCTTTGTGGGTAGCCCTGGCAAATGAACACATTAGTAACCATAAGAATAAATACTTAGTGGTATGAAGTGCTGCCATCAGTGCCATGGGATATAAGAATATTTGCACAAAAATTATTTTTAAAACTTAGAAGGTTAAAAATTATACTATACTACATAACCCATAAGTAACATAAAATTTAAAAAAAAACACAAAGTATTATCCAATGCAGAGTCATCCCAGAGAGACATATTCATATAATTTATTTTGATTAGGACTCACACATCTATAGGATGAATGACCCCACTGAGAAGTGAGAAGAAATGAGACTTGAGAATTATAATGCATAAAATCCTCCGAACCCACAACCTCGACTTCTTAAAATCTCTGACCCAATTCTTATAAAACTCTTTGTTGGCATGTAAAATACGTTTCTTTGAACTGGGACAGTATGACCATTTGGAGATATGTGACAGTCAGACTACTAATCCAAATTTAAATAATAAGTGACTATTTCACCTATTCACTTTATTTGCAGCATTGCATTCAGAATAAGAAATTGTATGTTTAGAGAATCAAATGGCAATCGGTTGACTATACAATCTCGATCGAGCTATGTTTTCACATGCGCACAAATTTTGCTGGTATGGTTCGCTAACGCCAATTAAAGATAATATATTTTGCATTTGAAAAAAGGAAATGATGAATGCCTTAATATAACGGGGAGTCAAATCCTCTGATAAAGCATGTAGGAAACCTTTACAGGTTCATTCTAGTTTTCTTTAAGTAATTTCCCCAAAGAATTTTTTGGTGTATGAGATATAGAGAAAATGTGATTGTATCAGATTCAGATTGTTATATGCAGACCACATGTAAAAATTAATCTCATATTGTTACCAGATTGTAAATGTTTTGAAAGCCCAGAGGATATGTTAGTAATCTTTGTACAGGATAATGGCAGTACCTAGCAGACCTCTTAACACACAGTTGTTCAAGTAAGCTAATCAAACACTTTGTGTTGCTCAAAAATGCAGCAGCCGGTGGACTGAAACTGCAAATAAATAAATATAACCGGGTTGGCTCAGCATGTTCAAAAACTTGCAAAAGTAGAACAAAAATCTGCTACCTTTGTCTTGAGTTAAAGAACCACTACGGTTAACATGGTGCCCAATGTACGTCTATTGCCCCAACTGTACCCTTCATCATGGGTTATGAGCTTCAATTACTCTTATCATGCACTTCCCCGAGGCCACAGGGAGGAAGATCTTGCCACAATTTTTTTTTTCTGCCTTTTATTTTTCCTGGCACTTTCCAGAATACCAACTCTGTCCTCTTGGCCCTTCCTTGCTTTTTATTGACCTTTTTTTATTGACTTGTAGCTGATTGCTTGATGGATTTTTAATTTTTATTCGACTGTGTTCTAGCAATCATATGTAGATGTTATATAACCTTATATTTTCCCTGCTTGTGACTCAGGGAGAGTCTCTCTCTGATGAAGAGAATGGGCATGGTGTTGGTGCAGCCATCTGGCCCAGAAAGATTTGGAGAAGACAGCATAATGCTGGGATGGAAAACGGATGAAACAGACAGGAAACTGAAACAGCTGATGGATTTTCTTGGCTAAAAGGCAATATAAATTAACTTTTAAAACTAGGTATGGTTTTCCCTTTTGCTAACCCAAACCTACCACCTCCATATCCCAAGGCTACCTTAACACAAAGTATACCCCATTCATCTGTGGGGCCAGCTCTTTGTTCCCCCATCGTATTTATCTACATTCTTCCAATTCTGATGATCTTACCCTGCTTCCCCTTCATCTTCTTAACTTCAGGATCTCCTTTAATTACCAACTGCTGAGGAATATCAGCCAAGGTCAGGAAGTAAGTGTGGAATTCCATCTTCCACATTCAGTCCATTTTTGCTTAGATAGGACTCTCAACTCGCCTGAAATCGCTCCCAGGAGTTTACATTTGCCCATGTCACCACTTTGAAACAAAATTCATCTCACAGACCCTAGGCACAGGCTGTTAAAAAATCTTGAAGTTATAATGGACCCTTGAGCCACAGCTGACTCTAGGTGTTGACTTCCCCCACCCCCTTTATAGAGGAGAAAAAGATAAAAATTTGTTTTCTTTCCCTCTACTCCTAGGACTATCTGTCAGTGTATTGCTATTAACTTCCAGACTGTTCAATATGCTTGATGATAACACTAATAACAGTCAGTGTTTTATCACCTGGAAAATAGACAAAGCAAGATCCTAACTTAGAATAGACCATAGTGTTGATGTTTATTTGGGCTTCCTAAAATGTACTTCTAAATAGATTCAGTTCAGTGAGTTCAAAACCTATCAGCCAGATTTTTGATAATATGATCCTGCTGTTCAGTACTTTTCCCAAGTTCTAATTTACATGAGCATTAATCTGATCTCATGCTTTACCTAAAAAAAGCTCTGCAGAGTCATACTCCATCTCTTTACTCTTCCCAGTTTGGGGGAATACACACACAAAATTAATTAGAAGATAATTAACCAACTTTATGAAGAATTCAAAATGAATTTCCTTCAAATAAGGGCTGCTTTCAATGTATTTAAAACAAAACACTAAGGTAATTCTAATCCTTATCAAATGTGATCAAGGACAATTTGAATTTCTTTTCCTTTTCTTTTTTGCACAATTTGAATTTTTTAACATGAGGTTTAGAAATAATAATTTGATAATACACTTCAGGAAAATAAGATTTTCATTTTATTGAGTAAAAAGAAAATTGTTATTATGAATTCCTGTTCCCTTGGTGCGGCTTATTAGAATATGGTCTCCATGAAGGCAGGGATTTTGTTTGTTTCCTGGTGCCATGCAAAATGTCTGGCACATAGTAGATGTTCAGTTAAGATTTTGAACAGCTGAGTGATTTATATGAAATATTTATATAGAGTTCTGTACCTCCTTGACTTCTTAAAGTCATGGATTATGCCTTGTTTGCTTAGGAATCTTTATACTTTAACACAATGCCTGGTACTTTGTTGCTGTTCGGTAAATATTTATTAAAAAAAAAAAAAAGAAGAAGAAAAGCTTTCCTATGTGGGTGGATATATGAATAGAGCCCTAATAAGGCCTCAAACCCTCTCTCCCACAGAGCTGTACTCCAATCTCATGTATTGAGTTCTGAAATCATCCCCAGAAGGCCGCTGAGTAAGTGAATATACAGTCCTGGTGAGGACAAGAAAAGCCCAGAAACATGTTGCTACCATTGACATACTATCAAAGTGACATCTGTCAAATTAGCCTACTGTCCAGATCAGGAGCCCAAAGGGATGGGCCACGAGACAGGTACATGTTAGCTCAAGAGAGGCAGGCAACTGCCCCAAGGTGATCAGCTGGAGGAGAAGGCCTTGGGAAACAGTCTCCAGATTAGGCCCAAGCAGCCCTGGGTGGACTGGGTGGCTGCAGGCTCCCGGGAGAGAGGGACCGAGCTGGGTTGCAGGGCTGCCAAAGGCGCTGGATCTGCTGCAGTTTTGTCCTGGGGTTGGCTCTGCTTCCACAACAGAGGTTTCATCAGCCACAACATATGTCTTTCCTCCACAGATGAAATAGAATTGCTCCCTTGGGAGATTTACTTCTTTGCATTTTAAACTCTGTGACTAACTTAAAAAAAAAAAAAATGGGGGCGGGGGCAGAGATCCCATTTACTCAAATTACAGTTTTCATTCTCCATCAACCTTCATAATCTGGCAAATAGATGCTGTTACTTGATGTGCTGAAAAAGTAAGTCATGGAGTATATTATGCAACTTCCTGCAACTCTAATTAAGATTCTTACCATTTTGAACCTGCAATATACACACGTTAATCTCAGAAGAAAACAAAAATTAGAGCCTCTTTCAACATTATGCACAGGGGGCCATTAAGCTTTTCTGTACCCTCCTAGTAAGCATCCCTGCAGCAGCCTTCCTACAGGAATGCCCGCTGGGGGGTACTCTGGGCTCTGTGGGGGACGATGCCACCCTACTGAGCCTGGCAGGAGTCTATAGAGGCTAGAATGTTCTTTAAATCTCCTCCATTCCCTCATCAGACTCGGCATACATACTAAGAGCCTTTCAATACAGCCTGCCTCTTGAATTATTTCTCTGCACAATTTGTGTGCATGGTTCACGGAGCCCAAAAAGTTTTCCCAGATGTCACGAGGCTCTTGGCAGCCAATCAAGTGACCTTTCCTTGGTAACATATTGGTATCAGCTACCTCCTCCCTCTGTTGGGAAAAACAATTCTCCTTATACAGAGCACTGTAATAGTCTGCAAGTCTGTCTCCTCCATTAGATTTTGAAGATCCTTATATTTTTGAGATTGGAGAATCTGACATATTCTGACACAGAACAACGCACTCCTTCCCCCCTCCCAGTGCAAAGTGGATGCTCAGTTATAGCTGATAGTTTATTTCTTTGAACAGAACAAGGTGCTTTGACATGTGTTTTCTCATTTGATCCTCACTGTCAGTCTAGCAATAAAACAGAAGATATTACAGTTTTCAATCTAGAGATGAGGAATATGAAATTCATAAAAGGTGAAATTGAAATAGCCCCACCACCTGGTACTGGCAAAAAGCAGAACCTTACCATATCACACACCACCTCTAGAGACTATATTTGGTTTGGCAATGATTTCTCAAAACATAATACCGAAATGTTGAGTTTATTCTACAGTTGTAAATAGCAGAAGACAGAGGATAGATAAAATAGATATCAGATCAATCATATTTCTTGCCCCTTTACGTAAACAATATCTCTGCTTGGCCTGTATTTTATGCATTGACCAATTCTTTTTTTATTTTTTATTTTTTTAAGATTGATTGATTGATTCATTCATGAGAGACACACAGAGAGAGGCAGAGACACAGGCAGAGGGAGAGGCAGGCTCCCTGTGGGGAGCCTGATGCCGGACTCCATCCAGGGACTCCCTGATCATGCCTTGAGCAAAAGGCAGATGCTCAACCACTGAGCCACCCAGGTGTCCCTTCATTGACCAATTCTCATCTCAGCCAATTAATATAATAAAAGGAAACTCATAGGACATATTTAGTACCTTAAAAGCCAAGAGTAACCCTACCAAACTCCAAATGATTCAAAAATAACTTCCCACAATGAAAATCATGTCACAAATGAAAAGGGAGCAAGAATCCACGGAAAACATATTGGTGGAAAACCTGAAGAACTGGCTCCTACTCTCGCCCTTCTGTTCCCAGATCACCTAGTAGTTTTGTCTAATTGGGCCAGGGGTGGAGGGAACCAACATTTAACCTCAATTTTTTTTTTTTTTAAACCTCAATTTTAAATTCCATTTCCTTAGCTAGAAAACCAGTTGATACTACCCCTGACTATTTCCTAAGATCGTTGAGAGACCAGTAAAACAATATACTAGTTAGTATTTTGAAATATGCTAACACTTTATGCAAATGTGAACCCTTTTAATTATTAACCCCCTGGATTCGGATCTGATTTGTTTTCAATCTTAACATCCCTATGCCAATTTTAACTCCACTGCTTAATTACATTTGGTATCATACACTTTTAAATATTTAAATTTTACATAATTTAATCTAATATTTAACCTGAATTTTCCCCATGTTTAAACCCATTACTTCTTGAAGTGTCTGTGTTGACTAATGAGAAAAATAGGTCCCTCTCCTCTCCATAACGCCTCTTTATGCATCTGTAAACAGTTATCATGTGTCCCCTCTGTCTTTTCTCCTTAAGATTGAACATTCTCAGGTCTCTCAGCCTTTTCTTAGAGGCCCCATTTTCAAAGCCCTTCATCATTTTTTGTTGCTCTCGTTTGAAACCTCTGGCAAATCTGTCTATGGTTTAAAAAGTGAGCCATCCCAAATGGAACATGGTACTCCTATCAAGCTCTAAGGATTGCCAAGTGGAGTCCAATAATCACATTATTTATTTTATCCTTGACAATTCTGCTAATACAACATGAGGTAGCAGTTGCCTTTTTTCTTTCTTCTTCTACTTCTTCTTCTTCTTTTTTTTTTTTTTTTTGACAGTATCACACTAGGTACTTCTTCTAAGATGTTAACTAGTATACATTAGAGCTCCTGAGGACAAGATTTAGTAAAATTATCTTACTAATCCTTCCTTTATTCACATTACCTACGGCAGCATTTCATAAATATTATGTGCTTAATAAATAGTGGTTCCATGAATATTACTTGTACATACAAATGGTAATATTTAACTTTTTTTTGATTTGATGAAAAATATGATCCTTCATTGATGATTGAAACAAACGGAGGAGTAGAAAACCCATCTGACTCCTTTGGCATTATTTAAAACACACACACAGGGACGCCTGGGTGGCTCAGCAGTTGAGCATCTGCCTTTGACTCAGGGCAGGATCCCGGAGTTCCTGGGATCGAGTCCCGCCTCAGGCTTCCTGCATGGAGCCTGCTTCTCCCTCTGCCTATGTCTCTGCTTCTCTCTCTGTGTCTCTCATAAATAAATAAAATCTTAAGAAAAAAAATTAAAAAAATAAAACACATACACACACACATTAGTCTTTTAAAAGCAAGTAATCAGAATGATAGTTAAAAGAAGTTTTGACTGGATTTTATTTACATATTTTTTCATTTACATGGAAGTTTCTGGAAGCTCCACCAGAAAACCAGAAACACAAACCATGAAACTAATGACCAATTAACTTAAAGTCATTACTCTATGTAATGTGATAGATGACCTTATGGAATTTAGCTGGATGGTCAAACTTGCTTAATACTTGATTTTGCAGGACCAAATCTAGAGAAAATATGAAAGGATCTGGCAAGGTCAGTGACTACAACCCAGGAAGTCTTGATCTTCTATGGTATCTGCTAAGCAGAAAAACAACAACAACAACAACAACAAAAAACCCCACAAAACCTTACCTACTGTTCTGACTGTCAAAATAGAAGGCGGGAACCCAGTAGCTATATCAGGACTTCCTTCTGGGGGAACTAGTAAATGAGAGCAAAGAAATTTAATCTCATGTAGATCAGGGATTGGATTTAAAGGGATCTGAGGGGTGATGATACCCTTTTATCCCATAAGTATTATGAACATTTTATCTTATCAGACTGACTAAGAATCTGTTGCCACAATGTTACACAGTGAGAAAATAGCAAGTACATCAGTAACAATGTAGGTAATCTTCCTTAGCTATTCAGATGAGAAATAACCCATAGTTTTAAATACAGCTCTTTCAGAGGAGAGGGAAGAACAATCAAGGAAAGAGCAAAAGATTCTCCTAGAATTTTAACCATCCCAGAATAAATTATGCATCCTGGACTACAGATTTTCAAAAAAATACTTGGCAGACATATCTTTAGTATGGGTTTTCATTGAAAATATACAAAGCCAGACTAACCAAAACACATTTCCTCAAAGATTTAAGAATATCATTGGCTAAAATAAATACATATCTTTTGAAAATAAGCCCCAAGAAATTTTGATTGCTCAGTTATCAAGTATGTATTAGAAATTTACATTGCACTAGAAATTTCAAAAACAATCTAAAATCATAAACTGTATTTTTAAAATAGTTTGCTCAGGGATCCCTGGATGGCTCAGCAGTTTAGCGCTTGCCTTCGGCCCAGGGCACGATCCTGGAGTTCCAGGATCGAGTCCTGCATCAGGCTCCTGCATGGAGCCTGTTTCTCCCTCCTCCTGGGTCTCTGTCTCTGTTTCTGTCTCTCTCTCTCTCTTTCTGTGTCTATCATGAATAAATAAATAAATCTTTTAAAAAAATAATAAAATAAAATAGTTTGCTCAGGGAGCAGAACGACGAGTTATAATTATGATACAATCCAATCACCAATTTCAGCTTTTAGCCTACCTGACCACCGGTCAACATTTGATACTGGTAACCATTACCCAGTTCATCAATCTCTCCTTGACTTCCAGGTAGGTCCTTTATCTACATTTCAGCTACTCCTTGTCAGCTTTCTTTTACTATCTATCCCTGAAAGCCCTCTATTCCCTCTAGGTCCATCCTTAAATCACTGAACACATTTCCATGGCTTCAACTTCTAGTCATATCCTGATGAATTCCTCTTAAGTTAAGAATCTCTGGTTGCATATTCAGACTCCAGTGACCTTGAGCAGAAGAAGAAACTTATTATTCAAAGATAATGGTATTAAAAAAAAAAAAAAAAGATAATGGTATTTTCTGAAACTCAAGTCCAGGGACACAGCCCAGTCTAGGAAAGACCTGTTCACAGGGAGTGGGAAAAGCTTCAGGAATGTTCTCCTGCTTCTCCTCTCTCTGTCCTCCTAACTGTTCAATTGCTTTAGTTCTCTATTTCCTTCCACATACACAGCAGTTCACCTCTCTCTGCTTCTTATTTCAATAAATTTATTGGCTATGTTCAAGAGATAAGATACATAGATAGATGGGTTAACCCTGAACTCCAATTCCAAATTCCTATGAAAACTAGATCAGTTCCATGATCAGGCATTCAGACTTATCCTAATGGTGATCAAAGGTCTATGGCACATGTATCCCTACTTGGGAGAGGCAAAGGCAATATGGTAAGATGGAGTTGTGTGTTATACCAATAGCTTGAAGCATGTCTGAAATAACTACCAAATCTATGTCTGTAGCTCAAGCTTTTTTTTTTTTTAAGTCATAATCTAGTGTTTGAGGATTTTTTTTTTATTGTTGTTGACTCCTTAGTTTTACCTATAGAACATTATTGAACAGAAAAACAGCAGTATACAATAATGGCTAAAGGTAGTCAAGCAGCCATGGATTCTATTGTGCATAAAGCCTGTGAGACCAGGAAACAAGTCTACTAGATTCCAGCTATACTCTCATTGTCCAATAGAGAGTCTAGTGCATAAGACATTACCCAAAACAGCAAGAACAAAGGAAATAAAGAAATTCATCACTTTCAAAAACAACTAACTGGCACTGCTGGTGTCCTTTCCTGAGATGTGATGTCTAAAAACCTTTCATTTCATATACCCAGCTTAGATAAGTAGTAATCCTAAATGCATCGTCTTACTCATGACCACAAAACAGAGATAATGTATATTCGATAGAAGGGGGAAAAAAAGAAAACTCAAAATAGGATACTTGCTGAAAGTTTTTAATGAGGCATTAACAGCTCTGTAAATTAGAGTTCTAATTTGCACAGTTTTATGAAATAAACAAGGAGACAACAGCATCAGATTTGGCTGCTGCTTGCTGCCTCCACTCAACACATTTTAAGTGAGTGTCAAATTGATTTTGCAATACTTAATTATATTTCTCTAATTTTTTTTGACTACTGAATTTATAAGTATGCAGAAGAAATCAGTTTTCAGCAAACTAGTTTTCTCAGTTAAACTTAATAGCATAACACATTAACACCAATTATACGAGCTATGAAAAATGCATGACAGAGGAGCAACAGAATCGAAGTGAGAACTGGTCAACTGCATATGCAAATGTGTATTTCATATTTTTACTGATTAAATTTCTTCTAGTAGTAGAATGCCTGAAAAATGGACAAACTACAGCCCTTTGTGTTCATAAAAATTTCTGTCCTAATGTGAATGAGATCAGAAGAAATCCTTTTCTGTAGAGAAAAAAAAAAAAACCCACGTTATTTTGTTGAAATTGTATAGATTCTTGCTATCAGCATGGTTTAGTAAAAGTCATTTTCCTATGCTTTAAAATATATAGTGGATACCAATTTATTTCAGTGAAATTTGCAGTGTTGAGCCTGAAGTGTATACACTGCTTACATCTTTATCTAAAGGAGTTCAGGACCAGTAAATTAAATAATATAAAAACTGGTTGATTTTTCTCTAAATAAAGTTAAAGCAATTTTTCCATCACAATGCAGATCAATGGTTCTCATTATTGCCCTGGTGCTCTTTTTCTTTTACCCATTTTATTGAAGTAGAAATTACATGCAATAAACTACATTCATTTAAAGGGTACAATTCAATAAGTTTTGAGAGGTGTATATCTGTAAAACCACCTCTATGATTACTACACAATATTTCCTTCACCCCCTTTCTCAGCCTCAAGCAATCACTTAACTTTTTGTCCTAACAGTTTGCTTTTTTTTTTTTTTTTAAGAATTATTGTTGAGTACTCTTCTGCCTTCTATACTCAGCCTGTCACCAGAGATTGACATTGATTGTCAATCTGATTGTCATTTATATCAGTAGTTTACTCCTTTGTATTGTTGAGTAGTAGCCCATTGTATGGACATACCACAGTTTGTTTATCCACTCACCTACTGATGAATATTTATGTTGTTTCAGTTTGGGGCCATGGTGAATATGGGGGATATGAATATTCATGCACATGCCTTTTGTACAGACAACTTCTTTCATTTCTCTTAGACAAACACCCCTGAGAGGAATGGCTGGGCCATCTAGTACGCGTATGTTTAACTGAGTCGATATTGAGGTCTTGTCAAAATGCAAATCTCTAGCTTTTTCTCCAGTAATTAGGATCTGTGGTAGAATTCAGAATTTGCTTTTTTTTTTTTTTCTTTTTAACCTCTTATTCAGGCTAATTCTTACAAGTGAAGGTCTTCTAACATTTTGTGAGACATTCTGTTGACAAAACTAACAGGTGGGACAGCCCCAGTGGCTCAGCGGTTTAGCGCTGCCTTCAGCCCAGGGTGTGATCCTGGAGACCCGGGATGGAGTCCCAAGTCTGGCTCCCTGCATGGAGCCTGTCTCTCCCTCTGCCTGTGTCCCTGCCTCTCTCTCTCTCTCTATGTCTCTCATGCATAAATAAATAAAATCTTAAAAAAAAAAAAACTAACAGATGATTGAATGAAATGGTCACTTTTAATCAATCTATAAAAAGTATATGCACAATCTTAGTAAATATCAGGGTTATCAAACCCTTATGAAAAACTTACTTAGCACCAGTCCCCAACCTGCTTATAGAGATGATAAAACTAAGTTTCAAATCCCAAATGTGATGGTCCTAAAAGCACACAATGGGCTTTCTTCTAGCATTTCAGCCCCATCAAACACCATCTTCCCTTGCATTCTGTGCTCTGGCTATACAGCACTCTCTCAGTTTTGCTTGTTCATGTTTGTTTATTCATATACCATGCTGTCTCCCACATCAAGGCACTTACACACGCCACTTTCTCTCCCTGGGGTGTTCTCCTTGCCTTTTTTGCCTAGCTAACTCAAACTGCATTTTTTAGGTTATAAAACTCTTCCTTTGGGAGGCCTTCATGAATCCTCTCGAGTGGTTAAATGCTCCTGTCACCTGTTAGGAGTTCTCTACTCTTACTTTTGGATTCTGCACACATAAAATCTTTCTTTTGTTCTGTTTTATTTTCTTTTTTTGCAACTTTTCAAATTGAAGTATAACAATAAAGTGTACACATTATCAGGGCATATTCTAATGGACATTTACAAAGCAAACACATATAAACACCTCCCTGAACAATATAGAGAATAATCCCACCAACCTCAGGAGCTGTCTTCTCTTCATTTTAGTTATTACTTCTTTTTAGCTTCCTGTCACCACAGATTCATTTTTCTATTTTTGAAACTTATGTAAATGGAATACTAGATTCTTTTGTTTCTAGCTCCTTTCACACAGTGATAGGTCATGAGATTTATCCATGCTGTTGTGTGAAGCAATAGTTGGTTCATTTTTATTTGGTCCCATTTTTTTGGTATTCTCAGTAATTTTGGATCGGCTAGAAGATATCATGTATAAAAAATTAGAGATTCTGGTTGATGTTATCTCCTTTTAGAAAATAGTGAAATATTTTTGGCAGGCAAACAAATTTTATCCTATCAGAAGTTGAGATAGGTTAAGGCTTTACTTCGGGCTTTGAGAAGACCAGTCTGTTTCTGGTTTACTCTTACCGATAGGATTTCAACAGAAAGCCTGGTGTATTTACCTGATCCTTCCTCCTTGGTAGGTCCTGAACTTAATTACTTCTCTCTCAAGGGATGCTTTCATTTTCCTAAGACTATACTATTTGGGAACTACCAAATAAAATGGAAGGAAAAAGCAAAGATAAATTGAAGTCTCACCTGTATGATTTTCCTTATTTCTGGGGCCTTCATCTCCCATGTCCTTGCAGTCCTAGTTACTCAGTCCTAGTTACTCAGTAATGTCTTTGAACAACCATATTTTTAAGAAATTTTATTCAGTTTCTTTTCTTTGTTTCTCTCAGTATGAGGATTTTTTATATCCTTCACAGCTGGAGACAGCTCTGTCTCTCATAGCTGGAGACAGAAATCACTTATAATTATCTAATTACACGTTTGAAGCATGATTTCGCTGCAATACTTTAAGCTCTCTAAGGTTAGGGACTCTCTCTGTTTTGCTCAATACTCTTTCTGAACCACCAATCATAGCATCTGGCAAATGGGGTGAAACTGAGAAACATCTGCGTGTAGACTAATAAAACAATTGAGTTCTTTCATCTAAAGGTAGATATGGAAAGAGGGCCGAAAGCCTTGAAAATCAGTTTGCAGAAAATTGCAGAGGAAACCTGGTGAGATATATTTGGTTTCTGCATATTTTTAAAAATATATAATGGTGCCACTATTATTTAGGGGAGGGGAGGAATTTAAAAAAGTCTCATTTTGGGGATGCCTGGGTGGTTCAGGTGGTTGAGCATCTGCCTTCAGCCCAGGGCATGATCCTGTAATTCCTGGATGGAGTCCCACATCGGGCTCCCTGTGGGGAGCCTGATTCTCCCTCTGCCTGTGTCTCTGCCTCTCTCTCTGTGTCTCTCATGAAGAAATAAATTTAATCTTTTTTTAAAGTCTCATTTTGAAAATTATTGATAATCTTGAAGAAAGCATTTACAATGAAGAAGTGGGAGAAACAAATACAAGTGACAGATTGTAGTGAGGAAATGGACACACAGAGAATCTTAGTTTTTAAGAAGATTGGATTATGAAGAAAAGAGAAGAAACAGAATTAGATTCACAAGTGCGTGTTAAAATGTAAAGGTAGCCACGAGACATGCAGAAATGAGATGCAGAGTGTCTAAGTCTCTAGAGAAAGAAGAAAGGCTGCTAAAAACACCAAGGTCAGAAGTTCATAGATTGAATAAAATGAAGTGACTTATCAGATAAATGTAGTAGAGAGAAGTAATAAAGGAGTATCATCAAGATTTACGTGGTTTAGGCACATAAAATATATGTATGTATGAGTGGAAAGACACGTAATGTGAAATCCTGAATTTAAAGAAACGTGAGCCATAAAGGCATGTATAACAATGGCCACAAAGATATTGTGTTCTAATCCCTTACAGTGATTCCTGCACTAAAACCTTGCAATAATCCATTTTACAGATGAAGACACTGAGCTACAGGGCTGGGAAGTGAGTCATGCCAAGTTGCACACAGCTTGTTGGGGAGCCAGATTTTAAGGGGAGTCTGACTCCAGAACCTGCACTCCTCACGCTGCTTACATTGCTGGACTGGAATATCAACATCAATATGTCCATTGCCCTTGAAATAGAATTCAATCAGTTTGATGCTGTTAATCCATCCATAGCATTGATCACTGTTGTTTATAAAGCACTTTCAAGATTAAAAGTGCTTTTTATTGTACTATATATGTTTATTATGACTGTCATCTTAAACCTATTGCAATAAGCCGTAATGATATGTATAGGTAAAAGTGTCAAAATATTCATTAACCTCAAAATTTAATAAGCCTAAGGAGATCCTGTGTCTAAGATACGTGCAACACCTAGTTTCCAACAACACAACGCGAGAGCTATAGGGCAGAGAACAATGCCTGATATAGCACTTCAGGTATAACAACTGATGCAGAAGGAACTCCACCATCAACTAAGGACCATTAATAACAATTTCTTCTTGTCTCAAGTACTACATAGCTTAAAACATACTTTCTTAGACATCTTAGGCCAATTGAGGCTAAACAAATTGAGTTATCACTCTAGGCTATCTCAACTTCCAACGAGGTAGCTTCTCAAAATCATGTAATACGTTCTATTGCACAGTGAATCTTACCGTTAAGTCATTCTTATGGCTAAGCAATCTTTCTTACAGATTTTCCTTTTTCCATCTAACTCATTTAGCTAATTCTTTATTCACCAAACATTTATTGAACATCTGGTCCTCTGCTGTGCCAGGACAAATGTTGTAACAGAAGAAAACAGTCATCATTTCAGTCGGCTTGGGACCCAGGTAAGTGAGCAGGCAATTCTAATAGAGTGTGGTAGGGATTAAAATAGAGAAATTCGCATTATCTGTGGTAGGATATAGGAGAGGCCCTTGATCTAGATTTGGCACCAGGGCAGAAGGGGGAAGGCTGTTTGGAGGAACAGCTCTGCCGACACTTTAATAATGGGTAGGAGTTAGTCCAGTGAAAGGAAGAAGAAGCACTTGCAAGCACATTGCATGCAAAGGCAAGTGTCTATTCTAAGACCTGGGCATCTAAGACAGGGAAGCACATCAAACAGCAGAGACTGAATAACAGTCATAGTGCTGGAGAGGAAACCAGGAGCTGGTGGGATGGAAAGATGAGGCTGGAAAAGTAAGCAGAAAAGAGTTCATGCAGGGCATCTCGACACGAAACTACTGAAAGGTTTTAAGCAAGAGAACGGCAAGATAGATCAATCATTAGTTAGAAAAACAGCCCAGAATAGAGTGAAACATTGGTGTGGAGACCCACAACACAGACCCAGATTAAGGAGTAGCTGTAGGACTAGTAGACGGTTTCAAGAGATCTATCAGAGGAAGAATGGCCAGGGGAGGAACAACTGATGGAATGGAGTGAGAAATCATGTTCAAGAAACTTCCTAGGTTTCTATCTCAGGCAATTAGTAATATTCACTTTGGCAGACACAGCGGTAAGCACAGAAGAAGGAGCAGATTTCAAGGGAGAGAGATGAAGAGATGCAGAAGCCAAGAAAGAGACATCTGTATTCTTTTTTAATTTTCTGCCTTATGGGAGGGAGAATCATTATATCATTCATTCCCACAAACTTCCCACAAGTCACTATCTTTCCTTTACAAAATTTTCCCAGGACTCCCTTTGTTTGTGAGGATGACATGGCCACCATAGCCAGAGATGACTCAGGTGACTTGAATGTCTATGGGGGTGTGTGTCCCCCTCCTTCCTGCTTATGTCCCTCCTTTTTCTGAACTTAAGGTCAAAGGACTTCCAAACTGAGGCTTCTCCTCAGTCAAGAAAATGTATATAACTGAATTTCTCTCTCTCTCTTTTTAAAAGATGTATTTATTTGAGAGACAGAGAGAGCATGTGTGAGTATAGTAGAGAAGGGGCAGGGGGAGACGGAGAGATAGAATTTCTCCTGCTGAGCTCCAAGTCCTACCTGGGGCTTGATCTCAAGACCTTGAGATCATGACCTGAGCTGAAATCAAGAGTCAGAGGCTTAACAGACTGAGCCACCCAAGCACCTCCTGAGTTTCCCTTCTTGAATCTCCAAATAAACACTGAGGGTGATGTACGTGATCTTTCTTCAATGTGTAGAACTTAAATATTTTAAAAATATTTTTATTTATTCATGAGAGACACACAGAGAGAGGCAGAGGCACAGGCAGAGGGAGAAGCAGGCTCCTCACTGGGAGCTCGATGTGGGACTTGATCCCAGGACCCCGGGATCACACACTGAGCCAAAGGCAGACAGACGATCAACCACTGAGCCACCCAGGTGCCCCATTGTAAAGAACTTAAATGTGGTCTGCATAATTTTCCCACACAAAGGAACTCCAGGTGCATGATTTCATAAGACATTTCTTCAGAATACTAGAACATAGTTTTGAAAGATATGGAATTTTGGTATTGATATTATTTGAATTCTGAGTAGAAACAAAATTAATCTATACTCTTCAATGGGTGTTATATTTATCCTAATAGATATAACATAACGGCAAGTGTAGATCTTTAAATATCTTTAATTAATTTTTTCCAAAAAATATATACAAAATAATTCATTTTAATCAATTATTCATAGGAGCTGGTTTCTCTATCATTGCTGACCATTAATGATTCTTTTTCTGCTCAAAGTTCCCCTTTCTACCCATTTAAGGATGAAAAGGAAACTAAAATTAATCTCTATTATGTTGATGCTGAATGTCATTAAGAGATGGAGAATTTTTTTTTTTTCTTTAGCAATGAAGCTTAGGGAAGCTTTTTAAATGGCTAACATATTGGAAGGAAAAGACATTGGACAATTTAAGTAGGTAAATGTGAGACCACGTAGAAAAGCTGGGGACATGGTGGACACAGTGTGTTTGAGAATGTGGTAGGAGGACGTGAGAACAAATATGCACTGTGTATATCAGGTGACAATACATTTTGGTGTGATTGTGACAGAGAAGGAAAGCTCAGATGCCTCACAGCTGATTAAAAGAATTATCAACTAATAGAAACATTTTGCCCCAAATGTAAATATTATTCTATCCCATCAGCATGGTCAATGCTGACTTGGCTTACTGACAACATAAGTCCCTGTTGGGAAAAACTAGGTGCTGTTTCAAGATCTTTCCATTTACCAAGCATTACTATCTGTTTTGTTGTGTTGGTTCTCTCCTGCTTCTTTTATCTGAGCTACCTTGTACGCATCTTTAAGGTTCTTGGCATCAGGGCAGAAGAAAGAAAAATGAATTGTTAATGATGAAATTATATATTAATTTAAGGAACTAAGACTAGACACTTAACCAAACATAGGCAAACTACCAGCCTGATGTCTGTGTTTGTAAATAAAGTGTTTTTACAAAAAAACCCCATCAAACCAAACTAGGCTACCCTTATTTGTTTCTGTATCACCTATGCTGCTTTCACAGCACCACATCAGAGCTGAGGAGTTGGGACAGAGACTCAAGGCTTGCAAAGTGGACAATATTTAACATCCGGACATTTACAGGAGAACTTTGTAACCTCCTACTCTAGACTGACACCGTAAAAATTAAAAGGCAGGGGGAGGGTTAGTCATGCAAAGAGAAACTTCAAATTTCATTCAATTTGACCACCGAAGCCAGACCACACTGGTGAAGGAAAAAGTCATGTGCTGAAAGGATTCTTTTTTGAAAACAGAGATAAAATTCCAAAGTGAAACTGAACTTACTCCCAAACCAACCCTACCATTAACATTTCAAACCCAAGGCGACATTATGGAAACGGGCTTCAAAATGTGTCACTTTTTAAAAAATTACAAGGGTTCAAATACGTGCAGTCATCATAAATTGGCCTTTATGATGAATTTGATCCCTTCCCATCCAACAATGTCAGCTTTACACCTCTCCACTAAAGGGAGTAAGAACAAGACAGTTTTGACCCTTACTTTCTTAATGTCCCTGGTCACCCATGGGTTGGTCTGACTTCCGTGATTCTCAGAAGACAGGCAGGTTGATCCTCGTCTCTACCAGTCCATAAAGATACACTCAACCAGATTCATATTCTCCTCTGATTCTGTCGACCTGAAACACGCCAGGAGCCTCTTTATTCCCCAAGAGCCACTTCTCTACCTGTTCCTAAAGTCCAGTTGTTACTCTTGCCTTTACTTTTCTGTATCATTACTGCCTGTTCATTCAACTGCTGAGGCCATAAAGTCAACTCACGTATTTGCTTTTCCACAGCTATGCCTAACATCTAACATCAAAGGTAAAATAAAACGTGTGGTTTAAATCTGCCTGGAAGGACTTGGCATTTCACTTATTTTGTTGTTTTTGTTGTTGTTGCTGTTGTTGGTTGGGTGATTGATTGGTTGGTTGGTTGGTTGGTTGGTTGGTTGGTTGGTTGGTTAGTTGGTTGGTTTTTTAAGCACTTTCTAGACAAACTACTTGCTCCCAGGTAGAGGACAACAAATACTAGGTACCAAGGGTGTTGAAGGTCAGAATTAATATGCTTTTACTAATTAGTCTATCTGAAGTTTGCCCTCCTTGCACTTTCCCCACAAATTATAATCAGCTTTCCTTTAAAGAAGTGTTTAAATGTCCCTGCCCACTAAAAATAATAAGTAATAATAAAGCATGTATATATCATAGAGTAAAAAATATATAAAATATATGCTCTTAAGGAATATTGATTCAGGGAGCTGCATTTCTCTTTTTATAGATCAGTAATTAATTGTATTTCTGTTTCCTAAAGCATTCTTTCTAGTTCAGTCATTTTGGGGAAGGCAAATACTAGGAGACAAAAATGTATGACAATCATTTAGTGTCCTTGAACAGCATTATTATGAAGAAAGTGTACAGAGTTCTCATCTGCAAGATATTCAACATCAGTAATCACATTTCTCGTGAAGACAAATAAAAGGGAATTACATCCAGGTGCACATGTATGCTCATCTCCCCAGTGGTTTGCTACAAAGATCTCCCCAAAGGCAGTTCCTGATTTCTGGGCAGGGTCACCAGTAAAGGCAGTTTAAAAGGCTGGTGTGATTGGCATCTGGATACTACAATAGTCAAATCTTCCCCCAAATGATCATGGACCTGTTTTCGCTAATAGGAAGAAAAAGTGACAAGGAGAGAGAGGGTCACCTTTGGAATGCCAATCTGAGCAGTTGCTGTTTAGTTTGCTGTTTTTACCAGCTTCCTTTTGGATGACTAGCATTACATGGAAGGGACTAAATTCTTTGTGCAAATCAAGTGGATTTACTCTGCATTCCTGAAAAAAATAAGAGCATTTTTTTTTCCTCTGAAGATACAGTGATCACCCCGTCCAGCTGCAGAAGGGAATGTTCTATTTGCTACTCTTGTTCTGGAAGGAGAAAGTACTGTTAACCCCATGTGGCCAGAAGAATATTTTACCATGACTGTTTATATGACTTTCTAGTTACAATATTATGAACTTCTAGTGAATTTTTTGCTTCTTTGTATGCTCCGACATAACCCAAGAATTGAATATCCTTTTCCATATTGAGTATTTCTTTCCACGTCATTTCAATTATCTCTGTGAATTAACAGATCCCCTCAAATTAACAGAGAAAAATAAATTTATGTTAATCTACAATTATAAACATATTATGTGAAAAAATAATGATTGAACAATTTACTTGAAAATTCAGTTATTTTTAAACTCACAGCAATAACCTCTATTTTGAATTTTTGAAGCTACATAAATATGCAATGTTCATTGATTTGGAATTTTAGAAGTTAGAGGCATTAGCACAATCCTCAATTTAATAGATGAGCATGATTAGATCCATGGAAAAAATCATTTATCCAATGTTTCAATACTAGGTATATTAATTTAACCATTTTCAATAACAAAATTAAATAACACATTTTAATATAGAAACTGCATATTACTCATATCCTAAATAGAACATTTAGGTACACACATCTTACATTATGTGTAACAGCAGATGAGTTAGGAGAATATTGGTTTTATAAATTTCAGAAGACTCTTAGAAAAGCTCCTGTCTCATAGTAAACGCTTAACAAACATTTGTTAAATGACTAACAGTTAATAGCTAAAGTTTAATGACTTCTAAGTAATCTGTGTGGCAGATACTGCAGAGTTCAGTGGGTGAGCTATTGCCTTTCATCCTCATCCACTTCTAGATATGAGTATTGTAAGCAGTATTATTATGCCAATTTTAAAGAAAAGGAAAGAAAGGAACAAAAATGATCAAGTGGTTTGTTTAATGACATTTAACTAATAAACAATGGGGCCTAGATCTGAGACTTATTAGTCTGCTCCCTAAGCACTGACTCGTAATCATATAGAAGTGAGGAAGTTAATACTTGATCTTAAATTTATACTATGATGTAAATGACTGATAATATACCCTTCCTGAAGATTATTTTATAGAACACTTGTATCCAAAAGGAAAAGTGACCAAAAACAGAACCTAAAAAAGACAAAGCTGATTAGTTTTTCTGCCCAGAAGTAAATTTTGATGAAGTTCATTTACGATAGAAAATATAATATTAAGCAACATGTTAGAACGTATACTCATATTTTTAAATTGTTTTCATTATATCATATGAGATAAAAACACTTAAAGCAAATATGGAAGAGGTGTGAGCCATCCAGAGATTCCCTTCTGGAACTGTAATACTGAGAGCATTTATACTGAGACTTGCAATACACTGTTAATGACTATGGAACATGCTATGAATGTATTTATAAGTCTTGTCATCAATGGGTGAAATCTGACTTATTTTATATATATACAACATATGTACGATAATATACATTACTATATATTTTGTCTTTGAATATTATTTGAAATCTCCATTCATATTTCAAGTTATTTTAGAGTTTGATATTTTAAAGTGAACAATTCAAAATAAAAGCATTTTAGCTCTTAACAATTAGTCACTTATTACATATAATTATTTGAGAGACTTCCAAAATTTGTTCTTTAAATTCACCTCAGAATATAAAAAAACTGCATAAATATATAGAAATGTGAGTTGATAGCACCACTTGACATACAGCATTTCAGCCCCATTTAAAATAATTTCATTCAGAGATCTAGCTTCTAGGAACATTCTGGAATCAATTGCTATGGAAAGAAAAGTGGTTTCTAAATGGCTTTCGGGTGCAAGTAAATAAAAAGGCCAACCCTATTTACTATTCATGCCTGAAAAGCCAACAACTGAAAGAGAAATGCAAAAAAAAAAAAAAAAAAGTTTAGTAGTGTTGGGTAAGGAATATTTGAGTGATAAATACTTCCCTTCCCATCCTCATTTATTACTTTTAGGTATTTCCTATTCTACAACTTCCAAAGAACTGTCCACATACAAATCTTCCCCCTCCATAGCAAAGCACCAGTGTTTGAATCAGAAGTTTCCAATTCACGTTTCAACCCTGAACTTCAGTAGCTATGGTACCTCCGTCTCATTTTCTCTGTACTCGGAGGCTAAAAATTCCTACCTACAGGCTTGAGGAAGGATTGGATAAGAGACTATTTAAATAAAAGAAATAGAAGATGCTAATTATTCACATACCTCTGCGTTTAGGAAAGACATAAGTTTAGAGAAAACTGTTGCATGGGTTTTATAAACTGGCCCTAGCTTATTAATTGGGTAAACTTCATGTAACCATGGCTCAGCTCAATACAATTTTTCAACCAAACCTGCTAACTGACCCAAAGGGTCAAACCAATAATTTGACGTAGACCCGGTTGAAACATTAAAGAGAACCTTAAAAGTCAGACAAAGCTGCTAATAAAAAGGAGCTAGTAATGCCCCAGAACGTGCCTGAATGCAGAAGAACTTCTTATTCTCTGGGAATCACCAAACCTCCAGGGAGCAGTTCAAGCCAAAATTGTGATCTCCCCGCCTTGTCCTTCAAATGATGTGTACTCCAAACACATTTTCTGTGCAGCTGGAGGCTTTGTTATAGACAGAAGGATCCTGCTCAGTGAGGCCGGTGTTTACAGCCTAACTTTTTTAAAGAGGAATTTGGAAAACTTCCCAGACGCTACATCTGCCCCTAGCCCTTGCACCTCAGAGTATAAGGCCGGCTAGGGAGAGCGTGCAGACGACTAAATTTATTAACGGTGGACGGGCCACTCTATCTTTCACTGCAACAACAGTAGGTGATCCCATCAAAAATCTGTCTGCTGGCTAGCCAGCAAATCTGAGCTGACATGCTAGCAGCAGATATACTCAGCTGAATGGAAACGAGTGCTGTTTCCTCCAAGAAACACATCACAAGCCAAATGTTGGACCAGGTAGGCAATTTCTATTTCCATTTGTGAAAGGGCCTTTCAACTCTGTATCCATAGGCTTTTTAACTTTCTTTTCCAGATCCCTATTTTTTTTTCTTTTCATTCCTTTCTTTGACATTTACGAATATTAAGCAGAAGTTGAACATTTTATGATTGCTCAATGGTTGAATTTCTAATATTCCACAATGATTCTGAGGTACCAGGCCACTAGTTAAGCAGGCATTTGCCTCAATATATCTCTGCTGGGATATCATTCACGTTAAACGTACATCAGCAGCCAGCCTCACTTAAAAGCAAACTATTTACTATTTTAAATAAAAATAAATAATATTAAATAAATAATATTCGAGCCACATTTTACAGCTTAAATTCCACCTCACGATCTGTCCTCAACATAGGCAACATTTTGAAGACTACTTGCTCCAAAATGACTTTCTCCTGGATTAAATGAATACTGTTACGAGTTTACAGAATCACATGAACCTTATTCTCTGTAGATTTTTTAAAAATTGGGAAAGTGAAGTATGCAACATAAATAGTTACAGTCTTCTGTAATTATAGTGAAATAGCGCTTTTAGAAACTCTAATTTGGAAAGGTAACAGGACTTCTGGAACATTGTAGGACCAGCAAGACCAGGAACTGGGTGAGACAAATGAGGCAGGATTATAGAGCCCCGCAAGTGAGGGATGAAGCTTACCTTCATTTAAAATTTTGGCATTTTATCGGGAATATTTTGGCATTGATTTTCATTTTAAAAATATATTGTATGAAAATATTATTTCTGTTGACTCCTGAGGGAATTTTTTATGCCTTAACATTTTGTTCACAAAGCAAGTGCCTCACTTACCCATAGTGCCAGCATATCCATAGAACGTACGTTTCCCCAAAATTAGTTTCTCCCATAATGCTCTCCAAAAAACCTACTGATGGTATAATGCTTAAAAAAAGTGGCAAATAAAAATTAGGCATACCAAGCTAAGCAAAGTCAAATAGCTTTCTTATAATTGCTTTTAGGGGTTTTAATAACTCAATATGTACTGAGAATCTCTAATAGCATGGAGCATTTCTCAAACTCACCCATCCATAGAACTCTTCTTTTTTTGTAGAGCATGTAAAGTCGTCTGAGGAACACATTCTGGTAAATGGTGTCTGAAAGCTGTTTCCAGCACACACTTTGATCAAATAAGGCTACCGTCCCACATATATATTTCTCTTCCCTTTACTTACCCACATCCCCCCCCCCCAGAATACTAAAAAGATGGACAAGTTGACACAAGATGAAGTTATAAATTAGTATTTATATGAATTAGTATTTATGAATTAGTATTTCTATGGACAGGTATAGTAAAAACCGACTGTGAAAAAATAACAAGATAGTAAGAAACATCTTGGAGCTTAGTGCCTCTGCAATAGAGTGATGTCAAAAACACTCACCAGTAAAGTCCGTATTGACTGGGTGTGTGGAGCTGGGAAATTTATAATATCCATTTCCTGTGAAACGAGTTCCTTTCATCATTATGGCTGTGGGAGCTGAGAGAGATGACTCTCTCCTCTCCAGCTGATACATGGGAGAGGGTCCATTGAGTTCTTCCGGTGCGAGCCATCTAACACGGATGGTTGTGCTGTTGATTCTTTCCACCATGGGAGGCCTCAGTTGGGTTGGCGCTAAATGTCAAAAGACACTTGTTACATTCGAGAACTTAGCTTCTGTCTCTGGACACAGATATTTCAACACACGTACACATGTACTTGTGTACATCACACTCAAGATCAACTTGATTGTGGTCTCAAGAATTTACATGGCTCCATGAACTGAAGACACAAGACAGAGTTTATCTTAAATGTGACCAAACACCATTTAAATGACTAACAAATAGTTATCATAAAACTTTTAGGATTAAATAAAATTTCTTCTTGTAGATAATTTCTCTATTCTTTTTCATTCAGAAAAAAATATTACGTATTACCCTCTGTTGGTGTCTCACCTCAATTCCTTTTACCAACCTGGTACCATAATGGTGCAATGAGCCTGTTTGTCTCTAATTGGCTTGTGGTGGCCCCTTTTCTGGAGAAATTCCCTTGCCTGAGTGGAAACTACCTCACCCAGAAGCCACCAGATCCCTCATGAAACCTGCAGCCTGTGACTACCTGTGCCCACCGCCAGTGGGTACTGATCACAAATGGTAGAGGCCCTCATCTTAACATCACTTCAAGTTATGGCTGCAATTCACAGATCCAAGAAAGTAAAGGAAATCATTAAAATGGGCTAGTTCATGGGACAAGAGGGCGTGTGGGGTTCAAAAAGAACCTGGCCCGGTGAATAGTCACTAATTCATTCCAGCCAATGAATAATGCAGGAACGATGACCCAAAGTTGCCAAATCTTTTACATCATTAAAGATAGTCATTTTATGTGTAGTTTTACTGATTTTTAAAGCTTAGCAACTAAAGGAAAACAAATAAGCAAAACCACTCTGAAAGCCAAGTAGTGTATCCACATGAGGAAAAGGAGCCTGTGAGCTCAGGGGTTTATGAACTCTGGTCCAGGTTCCGTAGACTCGGGGCAGCCCCCTGGGCCCTGAAATGACAATACCAACAGGGCCTATGCCTAGCTGCAGGGAATGCCCTGTGCCCATGTATGCCCATGCATACACTGGCATGTTTAGAGGTCCTGGGACACTGGCAATTCTCTGGAGGCTCCTGGGAAACTCCAGGAATGAGTAACAGAGATAGAGACTTTTCCCTACAATCTACTAGAAAGGGGATAAGGGTAACCATTGAGTTAATAAAAATAAAGTTTTCATTTGATTTTTTTCTTCTTTTATTTTTATTTAAATTCAATTTAGTTAACATATAGCATATTATTAGTTTCCAGGGTAGACTTTAGCATATAGCATATACTAACACCCAGTACTTGTTACATCGAGTACCCTCCTGTGTTTTCTTCTTTAAACAGTTGAGTGTATAGGCTGCGATTCATCCCCACCCAAAGTGGGTTGGCTGGATTTGAGTGGCACAAGCAAAGAAAGGAACAAATATCATTATCACCAAGCTGACTGTTTAAGGATTTAAACTAAAGCCGTGTTAACATAGCCTTCTGCATACACAGAGTCTTTGCCTATTTCGATAGACATAAATTAAAATGACAGGAATACAAGAATTGATATCCTTAAACCATGAAAGACAATTCACCTTAAAACAGCTTAGAACAAGTACTATTTGTTACTCTCTAGAAAGCTGGCCAGCTTTCCAAAGGGAAATAATTAACTGTGATTCTATTTTAACTTTGCATGAAGAAGAGGGCACTGAGCAATGTGTTCATCAACTTACAAAGATAATTAACAATTCTGTTCATCTTCTGCTATTGCAAACCATGCGATGTTTTTATTTCTAGATATGTATAAATCTGTAAATTTTATGCATGATTTCCTTTAGCATTCCCTGCCAAAAATTAGTAAATGGTGAGTTCTCAAAGATTTCACTCTACAAGCTTTGCTCCATCTTCAAAATAATCCAACACAAAATAAAAAGCTAATCATCTAGAGATTTCTTTCCCCCTGAAGTTTCTCTTCATTGTTTGGAATTCCATTCTTGTATTAAAATTTTAGCAGGCTATTATGGGTTATGAGCTTAACCGGGGAAGAAGGATTGTCAAATATTTTTGAGTCCTGGGTTCAGGGAAGCAATGGGGGAGGACGAATTACATAATTTTTATTATCTATCTAAAATTTGCTGTTTAAAAGCACAAAAGAGAAGCACCTGGTGGCTCAGTCAGTTGAGGATCTAACACTTGATTTCAACTCAGGTCGTGATCTCAGGCTTGTGAGATGGAGCCCCAAGTTGGGCTCCATACACCATGGGGAGTCGGCTTGAGATGTTCTCTCTTCCTCTCCCTCTGTCCCTCCTTCTTGCTCTTTCTCTCTCTCAAATACATAAATGAATATTTAAAATAAATAAATAAGGGATGCCTGGGTGGCTCAGCATTGAGTGTCTACCTTCAGCTCAGGGCATGATCCCCAGTCCCAGGATCAAGTCCCACACCAGGCTTCCTGCAGGAACCCTGCTTCTTCCTCTACATATGTCTCTGCCTCTCTCTGTGTCTCTCATGAATAAATAAGTAAAATCTTAAAAAGTCATAATCAAATAAATCAATAAATAAATGCACAAAAGACGAATTTTGAACTATTTTGTTATATTTTCTGCATCCCACATACAATTCCCTAGTGTTATAGGACAAGAGAGGTTGACATTCTAGTTTGAAAAATATCGTCTAGTCCAGTGACATCCAATGGCATTTTCTCTAATGATGGAAATGTTCTAGATCCATATTGTCTAATATGATAGGCATTGGCCATGTATGAATACTGAGCACTTGATATGTGGCTAGTGAGACTGAGGAATTACATTTTGTTTAATTTTCATTAATTTTATTGTAAGCTTAAATAGCCATAAATGGTGATCATGGCTACCATACTGGATAGCAAAGATCTAGAGAGTCACAAACTATATATATTTGGTGTGTTAGGAATATGATTTCCATTTTATCTAAATATTTAGGGAAATTAGGAATATGCCTCCTGTACTTCTAGAGAACCAAAGAGTATTATCCTTGTTTAAAAAGTAGCCTCTTACTCAAAGTCCCATTTACTTGACATTTGATATTCCTTCATTTCAACCGCCCAGCTAGTTAGGGATAATGGTGAAGCTTTATACCACTACATTATTCAGAATCCCTTACCCCATTGAAAGCATAATCCGAAATCACTTCTTAATCAGGAATATAAATTCAGAGTCAAATAAAACAAAAAGAATTCCAGCAACTCAATAGTTCTTTAAAAAATATCTCCTAAAAGTGAGAGTGCACTTTTTTTTAATTTGGCAAAATGATTATAATCAATAAGGGCCCTCTTACTGAGAACCCACTACAATTAATGTTGACTGTTTAAATTCTAACAAGTAGTGGATCCCTTCTAAATTCACAGGGGAATTATTCCACCAAGCAATTAGACTATTCTTAGGAAGTCAACTACAAAGAATGAGTCAAATTAAGTTTTTTTTTTTTTTTTTTTTTTTATTCTCTTGCTTAAAAAAAAACCAAACAACTTTCCAGCTGGTATGTTGTAGCTTCACTTAGAGGAGCCAACCCAGCCTGTTTGAAAGGGTGAGCACCCTACTGAGTCATTATCTTCAGTTTCCCTAAGACCAGAGGGGGAATTTTCAATCAATTAAACCAGACTGGTCACACACATACACATACATGTAAAGTGATGAAAAGAAAAATAGATATTTGTGAACTATTAAACACACTCACAAAAATACATACTTACTAAGAGAAAGGAGGAATAAAGGATTATTTCTCAGACTATCAAGGTAAAGGGATTAGGTATAAATTTGTTCATCACAAAACTGGATTAAGAGACAACATAGAATAATGTTTCAGAGATTATATTTTACTTTTTAATTTCCAATTCCACATGACTTAGGAAAATCACTTAAAGCTTATATAGGTCCTCAGTTTTCCCATCTATAACATGAGGATAAATTCTTGGTGGAATATCTTGACAATAACTGCTTTAAAAACAATATATATAATTGTGTTAGGTTTTACAAAGCAAATTTCTACACAAATGCAAGGCACTATTATTAGGCAATAACACATCTTTCATATTACATATTATAAAAGGATACAATTCATCCACATTCAAAATCTGTATTTACTTAGAAAATCCTCTTATAGCTGTAAAGTACAAAATGGATCTTCAATATCCATCATTTCAAAGAATAACAACATACAAAGTCTGTTTCTACTTCGAATAAAATTACAATGTTTTTGTATTTTTTCCACCTGCTTTGTATCCAGCTCCCAGCCTAGCTCTTCTATTTGTAAGTATTCTTTTATAAAATGCTCTGATAATAGACATTCTTCTTTATGCAGCATTTATTACTTTATAATCTGATTAATAGCATATCATAATGCATAAATTTACATGTGCAAAATTTATGTAGTGTGGAGTTTGAGTGTCATAGGATAAGAACGGAAGGCTAAATGAGCAGAAGCTTTGGTTGATGGCAGGTCTTTAAAATCAAATCTCCTTATTTGTTTTCAAGCAAGAGTTTGTTGCCTATGAACACTGCATAGCAGTGTCAATATCTTAAAACATCGTCAACTTTCTATTACAAAGACAGGAATCCAGGAATGAACAGCCTTTCGACGTTTCAGGCCTATGTGGGGAGCGGATTAACATAAGACATCCTCAGGCACTTTGTCAATAGAACACGATTTTGACTTTTCCTCAGAAATGCAAAACTGTCATGAGAAATGTAATTTGCCCAAACATGGCTAGGCCAAAACACCCACGGAAGGGCACTGGGATCAGGGCTTGCACAAGAGATCCAGGCCAGGAAGCCATGATTTCTCAGTTGGAGCCCATCCTACTGCATCTGCTCTCCAGTCAGTGTCCAGAAGCTTCTCAGAATCTCAGAAACCAGCCAGCCTTGCCTTGTTCACTGCTCTCTCTTCTGACCAGATAAACAGAAACAAAATCCATTTCACCCTTTCCTCCTTCTTTGTTTACTAGTCTTCTTCAAGAGAGAATATGTGCAGTGGAACCGATCTGGCAAGGAGAAAACTTCGCTTCTAGACTGGCTCATTTGGTCCCTAGTCATGGCACACAGGCTAATCCATAATTTGGCCCCTCTGTTCGTTGTTTGGCCTCATTTGTTGAAGAGCATGACAGATCCAATTGTGTCTTCCGGTTTCAAAATTCAATGATTGAACATTTTCAAACAGTGCTTCTCAAGGAGTAAACCAGAAGGGATGCTGGACATATGACATATGGATCCTCTCAGCCCTTCAGGAAGCCAGCCAGTTCATCCCCTTCAGCTCTGAGCCACCTTGTTTCTCGACCCCAGCCTGGCATACAGGAATATTAAGACTTCTCTACGTCTTACGACATAAAGAAAGGCCAGAAAGCACTGCTTTTAGAGAATTTAAGGCAAATTGCCTCCTTGGTGAATAAACACTACCTTTACCAGCTGTTGTTCTGGTGATCATCAATAATTTGCAAGTAACTCGCATCCTAGATGTGCAGAGGAGAGGACCCATGCTTTCTGAACCGCACACGCAGCAGCAGTGCTGACAGTGAGCACTGTTCCCTAAAGTCCACCATTAATAAAAGGTAGCTGCTTGGACTGTAATTATGGCATCCTTGCTACCCAAACTTGAAGCTTTTATGGGGCTTATGCAATTAACTACTTAAATGCATCGTAACACTTGCTTCTCTGACAGCAAAGTATTGATTTTTTAATCATTTTCAAGTCTCCTCTAGCACAAATAAATGTACTACAGTTACAGTTAATGCACTGTGTACATGCATTAAATGCTGGTGTGACACAATTTATTATTTTGTGATATATAGAACTGAAGTTTGGCTTCTCAGAAATTAGCATCACCGAACCGACGTCAGCATGGAAACCACCATTGTCCTTGATACTCCAAATTCTCTAACTTCAAAAAGCTAGAGAGACCTTTGTTAATAGGATAGTTAGGCCTAAAAAAAAAAAAAAAAAAAAAAAAAAAAAAAAGGAGAGGGCACCGGATATAGATCTTTTATATATGTCAGTGTAGGAGCAAATTAAAAATTGTCTAAAAGGAAGATACAGTTTATATTTTCCTAAAGGTGTCACTGTGGGACCTATGGCAACTTTGTTCGGATGAATTTTTGTCTATTTAATTTCTTTCCTTGTACTTATGTAGGGTACCCCTATCAAAATACTTTATATACTGCAGTCTGTTTGATTCAGCCAATTTTTCCATATTCTAATTGTGTTGTTTTAACGCCTTCCTGTAGATAACACATCATAAAGCTCAAAGCTTTAAGAAGCATGATTTCTGCATGCCACAAAGGCCAACAGAGCCCCTACTGAAGTCACGTACCTAAATGCAGACCTGGTGACAGAGGTCATTATAAGTTTCATCAATGAGCCCTTTCCTTGGGTGCATCCACACATTCAAAATTAAAGTTGGTGAGAGTAGAAAGCAGTTAATTCTGTTTTGTTAGAAATAATATCATTTTAGTTTTAGCATCTAAGACAGATGCCAGCATTTCACTCTGAACAGATGGTAATTCCATCTAATAGTGCATCTCTGTATTAGTAAGGTCTGTTGTGTATACAAACAGTAATAAACAGTAGGTAAGGATCAAAATAAATTTTAATTGTTGACATTAAATTCTGGCAGCCACAGTTCTAAGGCTGCAATATTCCTTTTTCAAGGCTGTCAGATTTACTAATGCTGCAAAAGCTCTGCTGAAAGCTGCCAGATTCCAGTTTCAGTAAAAAAGGTTTCTGCACGCCACCAGTGACTGATCGGCACCGGGATATCTGTTTCCATAGCTGAAATAATTGTTCAAGAACGATATGGAACCGGTGCTACCATCCATGGGATGGGCAGCCAGGATCCCCTTTAGAATGTTCCTGAAGGACCGAGCATCTCATTAAGAGGCTGATATAAAGAGCTACATCCAAATTGCTGCATTATGGGAAACAGTGTCACTACAGCCCCTTTCCTACCCTGCTCAGTAGGTGCCTCCCAGTCAATGCATTTTATTCTCTTTGCAAAGCTGGGCATTCCTGAACTTCTCCAAAAGTGACATCATTCCTTTCATTTTGTTTGCTTTGCCGGAGCCTGAAGGATTTCCCTGACAATCGGAGCTACCATCAGCTGCGCTCTTCCATAGGCTTTGCTGTGGATCAAGTGTGCCAACAAGCACCAATTTGGTCCTGACAATGCCTCCAGCGATCTGGTATTACAAGTAGTAGCCGCTATTTATTTTGGGAAGCTGCCATGTTAAAAAAAAAAAAAAAATCATTAAAAGACCCAGTTTGGCATTCAGGTGACTGTTCAATAACAAACATGCTTTGCAATCATATTTCTTTAAAAAATGGATGTATTTTTTTTTTAATCATGAAAAATATATTGCTTCCACCATATGGGACAACCAACGACTCACCAACCGATTTAAGATGCAGCATATTGAGCTGACCATATGTTACAGTGCTGTTGAATGGCTGAGTGATTCATGCCCGTCACATTCTAGTATATCAATTAAAGCTCCTTGAAGTCTGCATGATTTGTGTCTCTGTTATTAAACCCTGCTAATTCATCCCACTTACACATCTGTTATAAATCTCTAGGAGTGCTGCATGATTCATGGCAATCTGTGAGCATGCTACAGCAAATTCTTCTCCTTGTAATTAACAGTAAATTGTTTTACTGCCATGCAATGAATTTTTCAGTTATATTGCAAATGAACTCCTAAATGTGCGGTTCTTTCCTAAGAACTGACTTATATCATTAGGCAATTAAAAAGTATTGCTTTGAACCAAAAGCTTTTAATCAAGCGAAATACAACTTAAACATTGCTTAAGAGCCACGGAAATGTGACATGTTGGTTAAAACTGTAAAATAATTTCTGTTGTTGAAAGAGCAAAACAAACAAACAAAACCCTCAGTGTACTGAGGATCTCAGTGACGCCGCGACACACGACTTGCTGCCTGGAAACACTCAGTGAGACAAGTTTGCACAGATACTGTTTATCTTAGAAGTTACTTAAGTCATCTGTCATTACCAAATTTCTCAGATTGCTTTACACTTCTCTAATTGTAAAACAGTGCCTTTATTCTTGAAATAAATAATTGGATAATTAGCCAAGTTGAATCATCAGAGGATTCCAGCGCTGTTCAAGTGTTCTTGTCAGAGGTGAAGCAAATTCATTTCAGCTCGCCTCTGCAGCTCTTCGAGGAGGCTTTGATTTTTTTTTCCCCCACTTTCTTGGCAGCAGCTTCAGATTCATGAGTCCATACATCAAGTCAGTAGTTTAACAACAAATGGAATTAAATTCAAAGAAGGGAAACTAATTGAAGGACAGCAACAAAAGTGTTTGGTAATGTGCTTTTTAATATGGCATGCCACATTTGCATGATAATTTTTCCTTTTTAGCATGGAGCAGAAAGTGACTAGCTTAATGAGGGATTATTCAAGACAGGAACGAACAAAATGCATTCATAACTAAGAACAAAGATTGTATTATGAAACAAAAACAGGCAACCTCAGAGAAGTAACTGGATGATTGGTTTATGCATTATGAATAAAAAGATAGAAAAATATTTATATTAGTATTCACTAATGACTATATATACAAGATTGTTGTAATTAAAATTATAAATTAACATATTAAGAGTGCTTGTTTAATCACTCTGGGTCCTATTCACAATGAAAAGACTCATGTACCTGCATGCAAAACAATGTGTGTTTTCAACTGAGCCGCAAACAGCCTATACATTTTACTCTGGATTCAGAGAAAAACCTTAATGCACCGCTAATTACTTGCTTAATGGGAAATGGGCACTTCTAAGCTGGTAGCGTGGAGGTCAATTTATGACAGGCAAAGGAAATATCACATTGTTCACCCCGGAACAGAGCTCCAGAAGGAATTTCTCTCACGAGAGGTTTAAACTGTGCCGAATTCACAAAGTGTTGGATGCACACAAATTTGCTAAATTGCAAGGGTGATCTTAAGGAAAAAAACAACCAGGGCTCTAACAGGGCCGGGGCCATCAGCTCATTACCCTCCAACACCCAGAAGCAACTCCAGAGCCACCCAACACCCCACTTGGAGGCTTTTGCTCCAGATGGAAACAGGGCTGCTCCTGGGAGTGACCAGTTCCTCCCAGCAGACCAGTTCTCAGCTTTGTCGTGGGCCCAACACTAAGGCAGCAGCAATGCAATATTCCTGAGGAAATGCACCGATTCTAACCATATCTCTCACTGGAAAAAAATACATAAAAGCACATTGCAATCCTCAAGCTTTCTGATGAAAGTCAGGTAGATCGTTGCAGGTATTTTTTTTTTTTTTTTTTCTGTCACTGAGATTTAAGGAGGAAACATGCTTTCATGAATCCAGGCTTTGGAAAAGCTGAACACTCCTACCAACTTTTGGTTACCATTTTATAAAAGTTTTTGACTGGTCTCTGGCTTCTTTCAATCTCCCATAAGATATTCATGTGAACTACATTTGCACGTAAGAGCTAATTCCCCACACATTCATTAGATTTTGTGGCAGTAATATATTCCCTCCGATTGCAATTTCAGGGCAGGAAGCATCATAAGCTGTAAGCCAACTTTTATTTCTTCCCTACAGCAAACCTGTTGACTCTTCAAAAAGGATTGACCTTCTCATTGTTTATTTCTATGGCTTAGTATCTATGAGTTCTAACTGGATGTTGAATCTTAGGAAAAATCGTAACCGAAAACTCTCCTGCACCAAAAATAAGTCTGCTAAGAAAGATATTGGATCTGGAATTGCTGGGCTTTTCCGCACACTCCAACAAAAACAATTAAGTTCATTCTTATTGATTTCAACACTCCCCGAAAATGATATCCTCGAAAATAAATCAAACGGCAAACAAAAATTATTTTTCCATACTTTTGTCATGTAAGTGACTTTATTCTCTGCTTGGCAGGAGAAGAATCAGAGTTCTGACCAAATGTATTAAGGGATTAAGAAATAAACATTTTCCCAGGAGAACACTAAAATAGCTTTTCCTTCAGAAATGAAAGCATTTTTTTACACGGAAACGAAAGTTAATTTATTTCTTTTAAGGGAAATTGGGTAGAAGGAAAATGTTGGCAAGGAACAAAAAACAATTTTAAATTTACACGTTTGAATGTACACATTGAGAATATTTTAAATGTACCATTACATCTTCTCCTGCAACTGCTCAATCCTTTACATTCCAGCTTCTGCTTCAACCACACTAAATAGAGGGCTCCCGAGAGGGCCACCAATGCCACCTTCCTTGTAGATCACATTCCTCTTGCTTTCCCTACAGCGTATGATACTACAGGATTCTAGATCCTTCTAGAATTCTCTCTTCCCTTACCTTTTCTGAAACCGTTCCCTCTAATTCTGACCATTTCTCTGTTCCCTTTACTCCTCCTTTCTCTTTCTCTCAAAATAATAGCATTCACTAAGATGTGAACTTTTAATTTGTATTTTCTCTGCTTTTACTAATTCATTGTTATCCACAGTTTTAGCTGCATCTATATGCAATAATTATGAAATCTGTATCATTGTGAAGCTGCAGATTTGCATTTTCTGCTGTGGGCTCCTTATAATTGTCCTGGGTATGTTGTTAGCAAATGATCAAACTTAAACCCATGGCTTTATTTCTCCCTTGTGTTCTTTCTTCATCTTTCTCATTATCTTTGATGGCATCACCTTGGTCTGCAATATTTACTGTCATCTTCAATTCTTCCTGCTTCTTAACCTGCGGATTTCTCTTCCTTGATCCACCTGCGTTCCTTTCCTTCCATTTTTACTTCTGTTCCTTTGACTTCCTCCCCCCTTGACTCTTATTAGAAAAATCAATCAGACTCTAAACACTCTTTTCTAGTCTATTCTACATTCTACTACCAGAGAAATCTCCATAAACCCCAGTTTTCATCTCATCAGTACCTGGAACCATGCTAGTCCTAAAATACTGACTAGGATGGCATGTGTTCCGTAAATACCTACCCAAATCCTTACCAATCCTTTAGAGTCCACCTCCAATGCTATTTCATTGGAGATAATTTCCTAATCTCCCAAATCAAAGCTATCTATCCCATATTCTGTGTTCCCATAGCTTTCTTTTGTCCCTTCTCCATAACCTCCTGTTCACCCTACCTTGCATGTCACCATCTTAACATAGACACCATTAAGGTGTCTCTGAATAGAATTATCTTTGAATCCCCCACAGTGCCCTAAATAGGTAAGCCCTATTATATGCTTACTGAATTGAGCATTCACAGCAAAATACAGTAACTGTACAATCACGGCACATTGTTAACTGTGTACGGCAAACAACAAATTTGAAATCTGTAGTTTTTGGGCAAAATTTTGAAATGCTTACCATAATTCTGAATGGCACAGTCCTCACAGAACTGAAAAATAATGACTTTAGACTTTAGCACTCTTACAGTTTATTTTTGTAATATAATCCTTAGTGCTGGGACTCTGCATGGTTTCATTTGTGTTATGTAGTATTACAGAAGCAAAACTGTAAAATAGCTTTTTGATTTTGATAATATTAGAAACTTTATAAATTTGCATTGTGACTGATAGTGAGAATAATCGTGATAAAAATAACAATTTTTACTCAGGATTTACTCTGTGTTGGGCACTGCTTTAAATATTTAACTTTCTTAATCCTCATGAACCCTATATAAAATAGGTTATCCTTATTTTTAAATGGGAAGATCAAGCCCCAGAAGTAATGTAGTTTACTTAAGGTCATGCAGCTAGCTGATGGCAGAGGTCTGAATTTAAACCCTGGCATCCTGGCTTATCATTCTTACACTAAATATACGAATAAGCTCTTATTTTCAAAAGTCGATTAATTTGTGCATCTCACAGCTTTCAGAGAACATGAGAAGTTTCCAAGTTCTATCTTTCAAAGATAAAGTGTCGGAGAGGATTGAGAGGACTTAGTTTCATCTCACTACTGTTCAGTGGACAGAAGTGGCCTCCAGTACCCTCACCAGTAGCTGAAATGGTAGCCACGTCCCAGAGCTATGTCCCTTCCATGCCACAGAAATCGGCTGCTGCAACCAAGGTGGGTGTTACTAGTGCAGTTCTTCTCACTGGTGAATTGACCAGGCAGGATCTGTTTCATAGACATTTGTCCTGCTTTTCTCTTTCCACCCCCCAGACTCCATCTAGTCTCTTCAGACAGGCACGTCTCCCTTCAGTCCGCTTCGTTAGTTTGTTTCCACAAAAAGAATCTCATCTAGAGGAGAGAGCCTGTACCAGCAGTAGAAACTATTGGCTTGTGAGGTGCAGGTGGGAGGCGCTACACAATGCCTTGTGGAGGTGGTATGCAGCGTGGGAGAGAGACCTGAGGAAAAGCTAGTTATAGAAAATGTTATTGGAAATGACGTCATGAGGAAGATGAATTAGACTCTGGGGAGTCCCCAAGGGAGTAGAGGGAGACTGTTGAGTGGAGGCCACAGAGACATATTCTGGATCCATGTAAGAAATCACCATTTAAAAGAGGTCTCCAAACCTGGATCTGTCTGAGAAGGGGTAGCTCCCCTACCAGTAAAGGGATCAAACATGAGTTGGACAAGCAATGGGAAGAACATTACATAGAATATACTGATTATTGGTTAGCAAGTCACACTAAAGGACTTTTGAAGATCTAATTATGAATTTATTTGACAGAGAGAGCACATGTGCAGGCAGAGGGAGGTGCAGAGGGAGTGGGAGAAGCAGACTCCCTGCTGAGCCCAAGGCAGCGCTGGATCCCAAGACCCGGAGATCATGACCCCAGCAGAAATCAAGAGTCCCACACTCCACCAACTGAGCCACCCAGGCATCACACAGACGACTTTGAAGTGTTTTACAACCTGGGGAAGTCATGATTTCAGTTCCCCTCAGTCACATGTTTGTGATCCTTCTGCTCTCAGGCCAGTTCTTAACTTGTGTTGTTTCTATTTTTACTCTTCTCCAGCTTGCAAGACAGAGTTCTCTTTTTTTTTGTTCTCTAGTCCCAAACTATATCATTTTTTCCAAAAGGAGACAGGGAGCTTGCCTCTATCATCCGTAGTCAGTAACCCTCTAATAATCTAATATACAAAAGTAAATAAATAAAGTCTTACAGGAGAATGGAGTTCTGTACAATCTAGGTATGCCACAAATGTATGCATACATATGAAATACATATAAATATGTAAAAACACAGATTTTGGTTGTAGAGGTAATACTTCTTCCTTAGAAGAAGGAAGGAAAACACGCTTCCTTAGAATTGGGGAGTCAATCTCATTGATGGAAAAGTTGAAGAAACAAAATTACTTGAATGAAATAACTTGAGCCCAAACAAGTTTTTCAAGAACCCAAAGCAACTAGAGGACTTTGGCATAATTGGTTCGGGGGTGTTTGGTTTCTGAGGAACCAGAGTTACTCTGGTAACATTGGTTAAACAATACAATAGAATCAGACCTGAATACAGCCAGGAAAACAGCCTAGGGAAAATTTTTATAGCTAAATATGTTTGCATAATATCTGTCATTCATCTCGGAGTCTTTTAACCTTCTCACATCTGGGCATTTCCTTAAGAAGCACCAAGCCTTGTTTGATTGCAGACAGAAAAACTGATTTGAAAATATACTACTAACTGCAGAGGAATTGAGTTATGTAGGTGTTAGTGATACCTGTAATGAAGGTCATATGAATCTAGCTTATTCTAAGTAAAGCAAGCAAAAATCTATACAAACCACTTCCTACTAAGGTCATACTTGATAACGAGTCTTTTGTTTGAATTTCACAAACTTAAGAGCTTCTTATTAATAACAAAATTAATTAATAAATATACTACCATCTATCCAATAAAGGCAAAATATAACATCAGGGCAACCCAGTAATTCCTAGATGTCTGCCTTTAGCCCCTGAGGGCTGGTGTGGGTAGATCCAAAGCCCACAGAAAGGGTCAGGAAGAAGCATCCTGAACCCTCATAAGAAGCCTCCTGAACACTTCTAACAACTGTCAGAATGCCACTAGGACCTTAGATGGTTGCTGAGCCCTGGAGTCACTCTGTATCTAATTATATTGCTTATTATGGCACAGATGCAACTCAGGGCTCCCATGGACCTCTCAAACTTCAGCTCATTTGCTTACTTTTTGTTTGCTTAAAAATGTCAATATAGGTAGCAATCAGAGTTACTGATCAGGGGAGCAGGAGAAATCAGAAAAGATAAGTATTAAGTCCAAACTAGAGAAGGTATTGAGCTTAATAGGTGTTTGTTTAGAAAGACACAATATATATTTTCATGTCCATTAAGACTTGCTTACCTGCTGCTAATGTCCGTCCTGCTCCTGATGCGCTGGTTACACAACCAATTGAATTGCAGAGAGAAATAGTAAAGTTGTATATCCTATAAGGTTTCAGTTCTTTTACAATATAAGACAGTTCTTGGGATGTAGCAGTGTACAACACCTTCAAGGCAAAGAAAAAAAATCAGATAACAGATAAACAGTGTGAGAAATATAACCTTGGCAGTCAAGAATCCATGAATCCTGTATGAATTCAGACAGAGGAATTATTGCCAACCACTATTAGAAGAGGGATTTTTTTTTTGAAGAGTCTCAACAAGCTAGGATTTAATTGATAATTGTACAATCACACTGTTTTATGAGGTAATAATCCAGTTCCTGAGTGGATAAATGAGGAAACCAAGTTATTGCCTCATAAAGCAGCGTGGTAGTATGGTTATTGTCACCAATGGTAGAGATAAAGGATGGTGACATTGTCATTGTTATCATGAAAAAGTCCAAATAAAACCATGGGGCTTGGCCAAAACTAATCCTGTGCAGCAATGCCCACATGTTATTTGATGGAGCTAGTACAGAAAAAATGTCACTATGTTAAATCAATTCCATCATTTTCTTGAAAAAAGGAACCACAAGAGAAAAAGGAACACAAGGAAACACATTACTGAGCATCCACATGAGGCCAATTCTCAATTATCTTTCTTTCTTATACAAATAAGCATATGCAGATTAGATCAAACAGTTACATTTTTTGAAATACTGTCTTTATCATACAATTCCAAGTGAAAATAGCAGATTTGAGCAAAGGAGACTGAGAGGAATGCCATAGTCCATAAACAAATAATTAAACAACTATCACTGAGAATTGGTCGCATCATGATAACTAGAAATGATCAAAAGCAATCATATAAGTTTACTTATAGATACAAAAAACACTGGAAATTATATTCAGAAAAAAAGTCATTAAAACAAAGAGTATGACACCAAGCATTAGTATAAAACTTTCTTTCTAAGGGATGTTGCCATACATTCATATCAAATAATCCTCCATAAATATAAACACAGGTAACTATAAAGGTTAGGAACATTTGGGGGTAGTTTTCGAGATATTTTCACTACAGCAGTATGATAAAATTCATTTGGAATATTTGCCTGGGTATTGATTTTAAAATTTCATGACCTAAATGAGTAGTTTCAGGAAGCAGCGTGAACAGACTATACACTGTATCGTTTATATAACATTGTTTTCAGAAATAAAGGTGATGTCAAAAATTCTAAAAATGCAGGAATAATTTTAAAATTTGGTATCATTTCCTTGCAATTACACTTAGAAATCAGAAAAATGTCAAACACCAAATTATAAGTGCTTTATGTTTCTAATTCTAAAATTGTTATTGAAGGAGATTGAGGATATAAAATTTTCTCCTCTGTGCTCTGTGATTTAAAATTTCCCAAGAAAAGTAAAATTTTGAAATGAGTAAAATTTACTGAATATTGTTATAAAATTTATCCCATTTAGAACAACTCTGATAGGATTAATGCAGACTTTTAGAAAGTAAAATTGTTTTCAGGATAAAGCATAAAAAAGTGTTCTGATTTTAGGAAAATGTGGCAAAAATAAGCAGCAGAATATTATGCAGCCATAAAACGGGATGTGATCATGCTATTTATGACAACATGGATGTATCTAGAGGACATTATGCTAAGTAAAATAAGTCATACTGAGAAAGATAAATGCCATATGATTTCACTTATATGTAGAATCTAAAAAAAATTAAAAAACAAAAAATAAAATCAGATATGCAAATAGAGAGTACTGATGGTTGCCAGAGGGAAGGTGTGGGGGGATAGGCAAAGTGGGGAGGATGAGCGAGACGGGTAAAGAGAAGTGGGAGAGACAAGCTTCCAATTAAGGAGTGAATAAGTCATGAGAATAAAGGGCACAGCATAGGGAAACTAGGTCAATGATATTGTAACAGCATTGTGTGGTGACAGATGGGAGCTACACTTATGGTGAGCAGAGCATAACATATAGAGAAGTTGAATCACTATGCTGTACACCTGAAACTAAGGTAATATTGCATCAACTCTACTCACTTTAAAAAAAAATAATTTAAAAATGAAGTATTTCCTTTTTTTTTTTTATTTTTAAAGATTTTATTTATTTATTCATGATAGTCACACAGAGAGAGAGAGAGGCAGAGACACAGGCAGAGGGAGAAGCAGGCTCCATGCAGGGAGCCCGACGTGGGATTCGATCCCGGGTCTCCAGGATCGCGCCCCGGGCCAAAGGCAGGCGCCAAACCGCTGCGCCACCCAGGGATCCCTAAAAATGAAGTATTTCCTATTTCATTTAGGATGTTGACTCATTTTTTGAACAAACTATTCTGTGGAACACGAACACAAAGTGAAATATAATGAGAAATAGAAAATGTAGATTAATACTAATTTTGATGGGCCTTTACTTCTCCACATATAGTTGTTATAAATTACATTATTTTAAAAAGATATTTACCTTAAAGCTTGGGGCACATAAAGTAATCACTCAGATAAACTTTGTCTTTATCATATATAGTCATTTTACAAGATTTCAAGGATCAATTTAATTGGAAATTTTCTTTGGGATGAATCTTCTTAAGGACGTGGAGAGAATTCTGTAGAAGCTTGAAATCCTACACTGATAATATCACCACTTCTAGATATTTCCTTGCCACTACTCTTAGTCAAAGAGCAACTGTCTGTAACAGTTATTTTATGGTAGGCCTTTCCCTAGAAATTTTGGCTATTTTCTTACTAAGCTTATAACAAGACACACTCAGGTCAACATGGATACAAATTTCATTATCGAGAAGGTGAAGATTTTTTACTTTGCCACTCTTGATTTCACTTTCTTGAATATATGATGAAGTAGATATTTGTAGGGGACAGAAAGCATAAGAGAATAAAATGATATATCTATATCTTTATTTCAATTTGGCCACAGAAGAAAGGACTTTAAACAAAAAAAGATGCATATACATAATTTTGTCACTAATAAAAAAGAAATATTTTCCTGCTTCACTGAATGATAAAATGATCTTTTTAAAAGTGCAATGTAGTCCTATCCCATTAATAATCGCTAATAGTACCTCATACTCCTCAAGCTCTTTAAACTCTACAAAAAAACATATAGATAAGCAGAAATTGTTTTCCTATTTTACAGATGAGTAAAGCTTGAAGCACAGAGATGTATGGAAAGCTAACAACTGGCAAAAGTGGGATATGAACAAACAGACTTCTAAGGCTATATCTTTATGAACTATGTTTTCTTCTCAGTTTTGTTTCTTAGAAAAGAATACCACAGTGCAAATGATAGTTGCTTTGAAGCTACATTTTATGAAGAAAGAATAGTTTACAAAGCAAAAGAATAGCAAAAACAATAACAAAACATCAATGATGAATGTTGTATAACACTAAGGACCAAATGAAGTAGGTCCAGCTGTAAATTTACCTGAAATCCTATGATATACTGGATTGGTCGACTAAATCGTTTACGTTAAAAGATATATGTAAGGCTACTTCTGTGTTTATCACCTGAGACAGTTGCAAATTAGTCAGCACTTATTTCCAGGCTAATGGAAAAGTATAACAAGGAATCATAAATTATTTATTGGCTCTTCTTCTACCTTTGTGTTGTAAACATGCTCCGTCTACTGGAAAAACTAAAAAATATTGACAGATCTATTGGCAATGGGTTGAAGAGGGTCTCCCCCAAATTCTTGTTCACCTAGTACCTCAGAAAGCGATCTTATTTGGAAAGAGGTTCTTTGCAGTTATAATTAATTAAGTCATCATGAATTTAGGGTGGGTCTTAATACAAGGGATATATTTATAGAAGAAAGGAGGAGGATACGCAGATACAGAAGAGACAGCAACATAGAGAAAAAGGCCATGTGAAGACAGGCAGAGATTGGAGTTCTGCTGCTACAGACCAAGGAACGCCCAGGATCTACCATAAGCAGAAGAGGCAAGGAAGGATTCTCCTGGAGAGCCTTTGGAGGGAAAGTAGTCCGTCAACACTTTGATTTCAGATTCTAGCCTCCATTAAAACCAATCAGCTTCTATTGTTTTACGTCACTTAGTTTGTGGCTGATTTGCTACTGTGGTCCCAGGAAACTAATACAATGGGGTACAAAGGTCTGACTCCTTGACTTCTTTAGGACAACCTTATGGGGTCATTTCAGCTCCAGAACTATGCACAGGATCAAATTAAACCCTTTCATTAGTGCATCACAATTCAGCTTCTTATTCTGCTCAACCTTGCATCTCTTACTACTTTCTGTGTGTTGTTTCTGAGAGGACTCCCCAATAAACCTTCTACTCAATCCTCTCCACAGCATCTGTTTCCTGGAGAACCTGACCTAAGATACCTAGGAGTACCCTAGGAAGGAGACTTTAAAATGACATTTCGGAGCTGGATCACCAATCAAAGAGAACCTCGTCACAGGGAGTGGGTGGGGTATTGATGGTCCCTAGCACGTACTAGTGTGTGATTCTCATTGGTGGGGAACTGGACTTACCAGTGAAAGGAAGTTCACTGGTTTGGTGGAACTGGAAACCATATGGACTATTTTGCGGAAAGTAGTAATTATAAGGACTGTGGAATCAGGTAGCTCTTGCTGGGTGCAATGAATGCACTGAAGAAAGACAAAGAAGGCCTGAAGGTCACCGATTCAAGGCAAACTGAAAACCTCTTTGGCAGTGTTCGTTCTCCATATTCATAACATCCTATTAAATGACTCAGATAAGCAAGACATGGCAGGTGCGGAGAAGTCTTCGTAAATATTATATGCTCCAAAGAAAGAGATCAAGTTTTTAAAAAATAAGGAGGCTTCCACATCAGCAAAATTTTTAGGAGTCCAATAGCCTGAGATATGCTAGGACATCCCTTCCAAAGTAAAGGTCAAATTATTGCATCTTGCACTTACTACTAGGAGGCAGGAAATAGAATGTCTGGCAGGCCTTCTTAGGTTCTGAAGAGAGCACACTGCGTATCCGGGAACACTATTCTGACTAAGTTACTGAGTAATATGGAGTGTTGCTAGCTCTGAGTGGGTCCTAGGGCTGGAAAGGATTCTTCAGCGGGTCAAGGCTGCATTGCAATCAGTCAAGCAACTCGGGGCATGAAGCCTATCAGATCCTGTGGTTTTAGAGCTGCCTATAATGGGAAAAGATGTAATGAGACATTTATGGCAAGCTCTCAATGAAAGAATCACAAGGTAGACTTACAGGATCTGGATCAAAGGCATATTACACAATGGAAATAAAATACCATTCACTAGAACAGCTCCTGGCATACCAGTGAGCCTTGGTAAACACAAAGCATCGAATGGCCATGCAGCCAGAGCTACCCCTCATGAGCTGAGCTCTGTCAGACATGCCATGTCTTAAGGCCAAGTAGGCCCAACAGAAATTCCTCATAAAATGGAAGGGGCTATCTGGTAACAGGCACAAGCAGAGCCAAGATAATATCCTGTGCAAGCAGGCTGTCTGGACCCCCATGTATCATTTGTACACTGGTTGCTCAATCTCACATGATACATGTGACTTCTTGGAGGTTCCTCAAGAGCTGAGAGAGTAGAAAAATGTGGTTTGGTTCACAGATGGGTTGTCTTGGCATGTGGTTGCAAGTCAAAAATGGGTGATGGCTGCTCTACAGCCCCACTCAAGGATGACCCTAAAAACCAGCAGCAAGAAGAAATCTGCTCAATAAGCAGAACTTCAGGCAGCACACCTGGCCATCCATTTTGTGTGGAAAGGGAACACTCCAGAGGTAGAACACATCTGAACTACATGGCAGTGACTTGAAAGTATTGGTCATCAGCATGAAAAAAAAAAAAAAAAAAAAAAGACTAGAAGATCACGAACCAGGAAATCTGGGAGAGAAGAATGTAGGCAGTCCCATGGAAGATATTGTTACATGTGAAGATCTCTTTATATCATGCTAATGCCCACCAAAGAGCGTCTTCCTCAAAAGAGGTGCCAAAGGCCACGTACACAGAATGACTTGTCCAGTTAACATCAGCCGCCTCTGTCCTCGGCCACCCTCATGCTGATAAAATAGGCCAACGGAGTACATTGACCACGCCATAAACTGGAGGGAAACAAGAGCCTCTCCTCCTCCAGGATTACTATACACATATCACATGGTTTAGTCCATGTACATAATAAAGCCTTCATAAGTTAGCTGTGATTACTATTCTCATTACTGCTGGCAAGAGTATGAATTACTGGAAGGAAGTATGTCACTGTATATCCCAAACCTTAAACATATTAATAACCTTTGCTATAAGTTGTGATAAATCCATTCCTCAGAATTCTCTTAGGAAGCAGAAATATGCAAAATGGACATATAAGACATTCTTGTCAGTGTTATTTATAGTTCCAAAAGAATCAATACAATACCAATATCAACTGATTGTGGGTTTGGTTGAAAACATTATTATATGCCCAGATAACAGACAATACTCAGCTACTGAAAGCTGGCTCTTTACAAGATACTTTAGGATATATGTTAAGGGCAAAAAAGCAGATTTTGTTAAACAAAATTATATCTACTTTGTTTTATGACATGCTTATATTAGAAAAAATAAGTGATATAGACACACAGGACCTTGTACAGATGATGTCATGTTAAGAAACAAACATGCCAAGTAAGGAATATATAAAGGAGAATTTGGTCACAGAATTCTGCAAACTCAGAAAATGTCAAACGGAAGACAATTCAATTCTAAAATAGTAATACCTGTGACACCGCTGTCGGAATAGCTTGGTGAGGTGACTGTTCAGAAACCATATTGATTTTATACCCCACAACTTCTCCTCTTGTTACATTCTCCGCGGGCTCCTCCCAGGACACATTGAGGGAGTGTGGTGAGAGTGGGGAGACGGAAGGGGGGGTCATGAATGCCGGCACTATTGAGGACAATAACAGGAACAGAGTGCTGTTATCTATAGGTCTCCAGACAGAATTCATACACGTGCTCTAATTTCTGACATAACCCCATTCCTCACATAATACTCTGATCTCCAAACATCAAAAGATATACTGGTATTTATAAAAGCTATCCCTCCCCCCCCTTTTTTTTTTCATGTTTTCTGCAAGGATGTTCCCTATCCTTATACCACCAGCAAAGATATTTTTCCATTTACAAGAGAAAAATCATATAGGACTTTGCTTATGTACATCAAGATAAGTAAGATAAGTTTCCTCCCTTTTGGGGGGGGGAAACTGTAAGTCTCATGAAGCATTTGAAAGGAGAAGTCATCAAAACTGAATCTATCTTAGTCCACAAAGTCCAGAACAATGCATAGTGACATGTTGGGTTTCTGCTGTAGAGATGTAGATTTCACCGAGCCACACTGATACAGCCTGGAGAAAGAGGTAAATCTAAAATGTTCTAAATAACCCCAAAGAAATGTTTAAAGTTTTCAATAAATCTTGACTGAAATGCTCAGAGTACATACGTACATACATTCTCCCCCTGCCATCCTTGAGATCTTAATACGGATTTTAAATGTGCTAACCAAAGGTGTATTATCAAAGGACCTCATAGCACGTTCAGTAGCCAGTGACCCATAAGATTATGAGGGTCCAGTATTGCAGTTTCACCCATTACTTTTCATTTCTGACCTTGATTCTCCCCTTCCAGAATGCCATGGCTCATCACTTGTGCTATCATGGCACTATTATTTGTCCAAGATGGCTGGCAGTCATTAAGAGATGCTCAAGCACAATGCACATTTTATTCATGAAATGATTCCCTTGGACATCAACCTAAAGCTACCCTTATCCTCCCACAGTCCTAACAGATCCAATTTAAATCAGGACATGGGTTTCTTTGAATATCTGTAGATTCAAAGCATAACAAAAGCGTCTTTTTTTGGTGAAAGGCTCATGATATTTGAAGGGTTTTCAATGTAAAGAGTGAGGGAGAGGGTTAAAAATATCTCATTTGCTGTAATGAAGATATCTTAAGAAAATTAAAATTTTTTACTCTCCTTCCTTACCATATTGCCAACTGCTTATAAGCACACTTGTGAATTACAGATTTTAATATCCAGGATTCTATCATTAGGTACAATCTAGTACCTACACTATTTGCTTTGGAGAGAGAAATAAAAACAAACTAAGATTTGTGAAATTGGTACAGTTATCTCTTTCATTGAACATAAACTGTGCTGAATTTGGAGCAAGATAGTACATACGGCCAACCCACTTCAGGAATGGAAACCAATTGCTATTTTTGGCAAACGTTCCCCAAAGACTAGAACTATAGTTAAGTGATTTTTCCCCCTTGAAGTAATAGCTCAGGCATTTATTCCCCCCCCCTAAAACTTACTGCAAGTGCTTTATGACCTTGAGATATTTACGTAACCAACCAATATATTAAATTTTTCCTTGGCCTGTATAAATGTATAATTCTTGCTTTTCAAAACACACTTCAGTGCTGTTGACTTTCATTTGGGACAGTAATTCCACTTGGGAGTCTTAAAAGTAGAGTTCAAAGCATTTCTCTTCACCTGATTCTCCTGTTCTTTCCGAAGTCCAGGTAGAAGGCACGCTGCCAGCCATGTTCACAGCTAAGACTTGAAACGCATACTCAGTGTATGGCTCCAAGGCAGTGATGGTTGTGGCTGTTTGAGGAGGTTTCAATGCATTTTCATTGGCTGATTCTACAAATGGGTGAGGACTGAGCCAGCCACTGCTCTGAAAGACTCGACTTTCTGCTGAGGTGGTTTCTCCATCAGATCTCAATCTTTTCATGTAGAGTTCATATCTTATAATTATTCCTAGAAAAGTAAAACAGGACCCAAGATGACCCATCAGACAGACAATTTTGGGGGTGGGTTGGGGTTAGGCTAGGTAAAGGTGACAGTTTTGCATTATTTTTCTGACTAGATTACCTGTCCATTTCTTAGTAATCTAGATGATGAGACTTTGATAAAAGACAACAAATTGACAGACAGATGAGTGTATGAAATACTGTGGACAAGCATATTCATGGGAAAAACAAACCATAAATGAAAAATAGCTATAACCTATTCCAGGTAAATTCAATCCCTTTCAGAATGAATGATCATAATTTCTACCGAGAATTGCTTTTGGGAGGAGGATTTGATTATTGCACCTCTAATTTATATACTTTCAAATTTGCAGATTTTAATTTTATTATCTACTTAACACAAGCCCTGTTTACATAAATATTGGAGCATTAAACTTGATTTCTACCTAGTTTTCTCAAGTAACTTAAAAGTCTGATAAAAAGGTTTTGCCATCGTACGTACATGATATTAATTACTAAAAATATATGAATTTCTGTCTGGCCTATATAACCAAGGGTTCAATTGTATGAAGACAAAAAATTAACTTAATGGAGCTAGCTAGCCTATATACATATTTTTTTGTATTATTTTATACCCTTTTCTTGCTTAAAAGAGAAAATTTACTCCTTATGGGTGCCCTAACTTGTGACACCGTCAAATATAATGCATTTTATAAGTGAGTTTCAAATTAGAAACATCGTTTGTGTTGTGACAGATGTCATTAAGAGCAAAGATAATATTAGCCTTTTAAGGGGCAATTTAAATGAATGGAATTTGTTATTAGATTAAAGACATACACTTGTTTTACTAACCAGTACAAATAGTATCTGATATCTTTAGAGATTCTCAATTATTATATCCTATAGTTACAGAGACGAATGCAATTGCCAGATGCTTACTGCACAATTCCAAATGCCTAGATTCTCATACATATTTGGCCTCAGAAAGGGAACTCTAAGCCTGGAATTCCTACCATTTGGCTCCAGTGGGGGAGACCATTCTACACGAAGTTCTGTGGAACTGATCATCCGCACCTCAGGTGGACCCAGCCTTCGGGGAGGTGCCTGGGCTGTCATCACTGTAAGGGGTGAGCTTTGTAAACAGCCCCCACTCGTACATGCCTGTACAGAAAAATGGTACTTGGTGAATGGAGCCAGATTCCAGATGGTAGCAGAAGTCTCATGACCTTCATAAGGAACACATGGCTGGCCACCATCAAAAGGAACACAGGACAAAATATATTTTTCTATAGGACCAGAACGATTTGAAGGTGAATTCCAAGCAAGTGTCACGGAGTCTGAGCTAATAGGAATGATATAACTCAAGTTCAGGTTTCCTTCTGGGACCCCTGGTTTCGTCTTGTAAGTGACAGCTGCACTCCTTGTTGAACCATGCACACTGGCAGTCTCGATGTAATAGGAATATGAAGTATATGGTGACAGGTCAGCATCCGAGAAGTACTGAATACCTGAAATTAAAAGAAAGAAAGGAAAAAATAGTTACATTTCACAAATTGGCAAGGAATCATTTCTAATTGCTTTCCTATTTATATAACTTAATCACAGAAAGTATACAATCTGCTCTTTTGAATGAGAGTATGAAAAAAAAAAGAGAGAGAGTGTGGTTCATGTATCTAAAACCGAAATAAAGCAAATACTGACTACTTTTATTGCATAAGAAAAGTGCCTCTTGTAATGAAGACTATTTAGAAGGTTGTTTAAACTCTTGTTCTTTATATAATATAGTCTTTCTTATAGAAAATAGAAGAGAAATTTCTGCAATACAAATAGCTGTTTCTTCTATGTAACCTGTTTACTTGTTAACCGACATTTCACAAAACGAAGGGTTGGCAAATTGCAGGCCATGTTTGTCACCCGGCCGATATCTTGACTGCAACCTTTCCTGAATTTCTGAACCACAGAAACTGTGAAATCATAAATGTTTATTGTTGTTTTAAACTGCTAAATTTTGGAGACATTTGTCAGCATCAATGGAGAATTGATACAAGAGAAGTCTGAGTTTTTCAAAAGATTAAAAGATAGGGGGGATCCCTGGGTGGCGCAGCGGTTTGGCGCCTGCCTTTGGCCCAGGGCGCAATCCTGGAGACCTGGGATCGAATCCCACATCGGGCTCCTGGTGCATGGAGCCTGCTTCTCCCTCTGCCTGTGTCTCTGCCTCTCTCTCTCTCTCTCTCTGTGACTATCATAAATTAAAAAAAAAAATTAAAAAATAAAAAAGATAGGGAATGGGCGTGATTAGGCATGTGCCTGGAATTTCCTGTTCTCTAAGGGGAAAGGAAATGCACTGCAAGACTGTGGCACTCGCAACATGCCAGGTAGTCAAAGGGAAATGTTTACAGGCTCCAGCTCCACTGTCACAGAGTAGGCAACAGAGTAGGTTTGCAACCAAGATGCAATAAACTAATGGTGTATGCAAGCATATATTAAAACATATTTTACGAGACCAATTCTTGGAAAGGTCTTGGGACCTTTTCCAAATCCAATTCTTGGGAAAGGTTTCCTCATAAAGCATATAAAAGTATGGACGTGTTATTTATAATAGGAAATGTTGAGGTAAATTAAAGTGGAATTTAATAGGTCATAATTTTTAATATTAACATTAGACATTAATAGAATTCTAGTATCACATAATTATTTGAAAATATAGTGATGAAGGCCTTGTAGCAACACGGGTAAAAATACAGACTGTAATAGTGCATATAGTTGAATATTATTATGAAAAATAAACTGGAGTGTACAATACTCCAGAAATTTTCCAAAGTGAAGTTAGTCATCATGCTAGAATGTGACAATTGTGATGCTTAAAAAAGATGCTTAAAAAAATTCTTTTAACCCTTCTTAACAAGATACGACACTTTTGTAAGAAAAAGATTTATACCAACAACAAAATAACTTAGACAAATTATTGCACAAACACAGCATGAGATTCTTCTTTGGGGATGCTAATAATAATAACCGTATGCACTGATTAATTTCTTTTTTAAGATTTTATTTATTTATTTGAGAGAGAGAGCATGAGCTGGAGGCAGAGGATGGAGGCAGAGGCAGAGAGAGAGAAGCAGACTCCCCACTGAGCAAGGGGCCTGACACGGGACTTGATCCCAGGACCCTGGGATCACAACCTTAGCTGAAGACAGACTCTTAATCCACTGAGCCACCCAGGTCCCCTGGTACTGATTATTTTTTTCCAAGTATGCTTATCAAACTTATCGAATAACAAAAATATATTCCCATTGATGTCTAATTCTTATCTCTTAGTGAAATTTTCTGTTATAAAGTCAACTGTTACCTTCTGAGAACCTAAGTAATCTGGGAAAATCCAGATTCATATTCTCCTAATTCCTTACCTTTCCTATGATCCAAAATTAAAATGGGTTTAGGGCAGAGGAATGTTGGTATTCAGTTGTGGGTTTTTTTTGTTTGTTTGTTTTGTTTTGTTTTTTTTTTTGTTTTTTTTTAATGCACTGAGCATGCTTAAATGAGGAGTGGGAGACTATTATGAGATTTCAGGTTTTCCTGGATGCAGAAGAAAAAAACCTAGACATAATCTCCCATTACATATATATAATACTATATATGTGTATATCATATATATTAGTATATGTATATATCACATGTATGTTAGTAAATAATCGTCTCACATTTTATTTTATTTTTTATACATGTATTTTTTATTGAAGTTCAATTTTCCAACATAGAGTATAACACCCAGTGCTCATCCCGTCAAGTGCCCTCCTCAGTCTTTCCTTCAAACTAGATTTAACATACTAGGAAGCTGGGACCATGTCCTCCTTACTCACCATTGTATTTGTTGCAGAGTACAATCTCAATAAATATTTGTTAAATCAGTCAGTGAAGCTGATGCATAAAATTTACTATGCCTCTTCAGAAAAAGTGGTATCCTCCACTGGAAAAATTTGCCTGTGATATATTGATAGAAGGTGCTAAGGAGTTTCATTCTATCAATTATTCAAGTGACTACTACACTGGTTTTAGTATGGAGTAACAAATGAGAATGATATTAAAGGTAAAAATGAAATCTCAAGGTTCACTCTGATGTATCACTATCTAAAACTCTAAACTGTCTTTAGGCTATGTAAGCAATGGTCAGGTGTACAGGTATTTATCCTCTAGTTTCTCTGTGAAAGGATTTTTTTAGAGTAAACATGTAATGACTAATCCTCTACTCATGACTTCCCAAATGAGAAATGATTTAACTGTGAATTTGGGGAGAAGGGGGGGCGGGAACAGAGCACACTCAGATCAGCCCATTGATTTTTTTCTCTCTTCTAATCTGTCTTTGGACAGGAGAGAGGGTCTATTCTCCAATCTGACTTTTATCAGTAATGAAGATGACTTTTATTTTTCATTTCCATCTTACTGACTCATATGTATAGTTTTTTAGTTCCAAACTCAAGTAGGAAAATATAACATGATTTATTGGCCACTCCCTATAACTGCAATACTATCGAATGAGCGCTATTTCCTATGATAGCTGTTCTCTTCATACCCAGCACATGGAAAATACCTATAAGCAAACCAGATTGGAGCTCCAGGGGAGATAATATTAGGTGCTAATTATGTACAATTCCCAATGCGCTTACTTGACCTCTATACATTTCTCTATTTTTGATAGCTGGTTACGCACAAGCTTGTGAGGATGTAAATTTTGCTTAGTTTTAAAAACTTTAAAATTATTCCACCCTTATTAGTGTGCTATTACTAGTAACAAATACTTTGCGACCTTTAAAGATGCTAACACACCAGTGTGTCATGATCTTGGGTTGGAAACCACTGTCCTGGAGATTCCCATAGTGCATCAGGCAAGCTAGGAAAAGTTTTTATTCTAACAAGGAATTCTATAATGGTCTCAACCAAATGATCAAACTTTCTCGGAAGACAACACTATTAATTTTCTTTGAAAAGTTCAATGATTCTCCACCTATAATTCCAAATGCCTTTATTTAACCCAAAGATTTGTGTTCATCCGGCTGAATATAAGTACTGTTTCCTTTTCATATTACACATGCTATCCACACACTGGAAATAGAGTAATAAACATGAGGGTATTATTAGAATGATACAAAGTTCTGACAGCGTTAGCCAATTGTTCTTACTGTTCAAATGCCATCATGCAGATAATTTTCACATCATTAATTATAGTGATTGTCAAGAAATGCCAGAAGTGGCATTTTTTTAATGAAAAATAAGGTTTTAGGAAATAATACCTCGTTTAATAGGATTATATAAGTGTCTGATTAGTGAATGAATACACATTTATTATGTAAGAAACTGTTATTTGGATTCTATATTAGTGCAATCATGAATAAGAGCCAGAGTGTTGTATTCTCATGTAATGGTCTATAAAATAGATCACAATATGTTACTATGGAAAACATGCCACTGGAATTGAAGGGTATAATTGAAGTTTAATTTTATTATTGAATTAAGCTGTATGGAAAAGTAGGGTGACTCTAATTCACAATTTCAGAAATAATCCAACCAGTGGCACTGTCATCTTCAAAATCACTTCCAATATTTTTATAACTCTCTCTTCCCCTATCACAAAAGTTTAAGTTTCAGGACACCTGGATCATGCTGATATTTGGAAGAAAATAAACATTCTAGTAGCAGGTTTTTAGGATACTTTGCCAACATGGCAGATGTAGACAGATGTTCATTTCCCTTTGCAATCTGCATCATGAAGTTCAGAGTTGCCATTAACTTCAAAGAAGAGCTGTAATACTGGAGAAACATTTAGAGTTAACAGAAAGTGGACATAATAATGTAGGTGCATGTCAGGCAGGATGAGGTGCAAAAGTGTAACCTACTATATATACAAAATAGAAGTGTGTGCTATGCAAAAGTTTTAAAGCCAATCGCTATGTTAAAACAAGGCATCTTCCTAACCATTTTGAGGAAGATTACAGAACTCCAGTCCCTCTATGGAACCTTACACACTTTTCTTCTAACTAATTAAGTAAGTTAAACTGGAATTTGGAAAATTGGGCATTAAACAAAGAGAACAAAATGGAAACTTGAATTAGAATCACTATTCCAATGTTTTTCAAACTATTTTCTTAAACTAGCTTATAGCCAAACATGACTAGAGGAAAATATCAGAGAAGACAGAGCTGAAAGGATGTAAACATTTCTATTGCTTCGTTTTGACTTTAGGGAAACTATGTAAAACATCTACTCCGATATTTTTCTTAAAGACAATGGACCCCTATAGTTTGATTTCTATAAGCTCCTTTAAAATATTCATAAAAGTTACAGATGCAAAGATAGTCTTCATGGTTTTTTGACATAATTTCTCTTTCAATTTAAATTCATGTTATATTTCTGTGGAAATGGCCATGTATGCATAAAATTACATTGTTTGCATGAAGGCTAGTACTCTGAATCCACTTTTTTAAAAGTCCATTTTTAACCTAAGAAATTTAAAAGCTGAATCCATATAATAGAAATATTTAATAAACCTTCTTTAATTGTTATGCCCAGAAAAAGCTATAGATAAGTTTGTTGTAAGTCTTCCAATATTTCTACATATTTTTGAATTAAAATATAACTCAGATTATTTGTAATACTTTTTATTACATTACACAATGTGTCATGGACACTTTCCATTCATCAACTGTAAACTAAGATATCAGTTTATAGGTAATTACATCCTACTATTTACTTCCAATGTATAAAGATCCCATAATGCCATCTATCACAATTTATTGAAAGATTTTGGATAGCTGAATATTTGCTATATTTTCCCATTACAAATAGTTTAGGCCTGAACATATTTTGTGTCCATTTATGACTGTTCATTTAAGATAAATTTCTTAAAGGAAATTTGCTGAGTCAAATGATACACAAAAGGATATGGTTTTTCATACATTTTAACAACTTCCCACATGAAAAGTGCCAATGAACATACACAGATATTACAGCAGTTTATGCAAACTCTAACTCCTCCACATCCTCAATAAAGCTGGATAGGGTAATTTTTTTTTTTTTTTATCTTTGAGAATTTGATAAGCATTAGGGCTTATCAAACAAGAAGCTTCCCATTTTTATTTCATTGTTTTGAAAATGAGGAGATTGCTCCTGAGACTCATAATTCTTTTTCTGCTTGAAACACTCTCCACTAGGCACAGGAAACCACAACAACATTTATCCTCAGTGTCACAGAAATTAACTAATATATCAATTCCCAGAATATTATATTTTTCTATCACCAAACCTTTAAACTTACTGTATGGGTATTGATCTTCAGTTGTGTAGATTTCAGAACTATCCCTGAATAAACCATAAGTAAGCCAATGGGCATTTGGAGAATCAGGTGGACTCCAGGAGAGATTGATAGCAGAAGAACTTTGAACTTGTCCTCTAGGTGGAGGTTGTTGGGACGGAGCTAAATTACAATGGAGGGAGCATTTATTAGCAAAGGCAATCAATAAGCACACAGGTACACTGAAGTAAGATAGCCAGGAAAGAGGTCTTTCTGAATCAGGATTACTTTATCAAGAAGACATGTGGTTTACCAGGACATTAATAAACAGAAAGTACACATCATGAGTTCTCTAAAACAAAGCTTTTTGTCTATACGCATAAAACAATTTTGTAGGTCAATGCAGCTGTCCTAAACATAGTTGGGGAGTGGACCACTAAAGTTTGCATTAAGCACTTCTTCTTCTCCTTCTCCTTCTCCTCCTCCTCCTCCCCCTCCTTCTTCTCCTTCCTCTTCTTCCTCCCCTTCCTTTTCCTCTTCCCTTTCCTCTTTCCCTTCTCCTTATTTCCTTCTCCTTTTTTTTGAGAAAGTATCCAAGAATATATAACACTTATTTTTTACTTAACTAATTTAAAAGTTAACATAAATAAATTATGTTAACATAAATAAGTCTTGATATTTAATTAGTATAATTTTTGGATTTTTAAGCACATTGCCTTGTCTTGCTTCACAGAGCACAGCATAAAAGAAAAAATAATCGTTAATGATACAAATGCCCATGGATGTCATGGATATTAAATAGTCTAAATATTAGCAAAAAATAATTTGAACATAATACTATGTGGATATACCCATACCTGTTAGAGGTGCAATGATTGTTAGAAGTAATATAATTTCTTCTATGAGGCACATAAGAGCATTCATCTCACTATGTTAGTGATATTTTATGTAAGTATACACTACAAAAACATTATCTCTTATCACCGCATATTTTCCTTGGTCTCCCTCTTTTCCTTCATTATGCCCTCCCCCTTGAACATATAAAGGTAAAGGAGAAAATAATGTCTAACTATTTTTTAAGGACAATTAGCCACCAGCTTATTTATTACCTTCTGGCTTACCAAAATGCATAATCCTCCATCTGTTTAAAGAAGCACATCCTAATCAGAATTTTTCATTAAATAAGATATAAAAGGTTTCTGTGTTACCTTACCTTAAAAACCATTAATCTTCTTGTTAAGAAATTTCAAAAAAAATCATGTATAGAGATGAATCAATCAAATAATTATCAATATTTTTATAATGTATTTTGTATTTGCAGTCACCGGGTGATAGGATTTCAGGAGAAGAGAGAAAATACATTTAAATTAAGTAATGTAATAAAGAGCTTCATAAAGAAACTATTTTCAAAAGGGTAGGCAGAGAGTGTAAGAAAACCAAAAGAAATGGAGCAGTACTCTGGGGTATAACAGTAGATCTCCTTTACTATTTATTTTAGAGGTCCTCAAGACCACCCCCAGGTTCAATGATTCTCAGTGAGGATTGCAGGATTCATCCTATAGTCCTACTTATGGCTAAGATTTATTATAGCAAATGAACAGAGTACAATCAACAGAGGGAAAGGTACATGGGTAAGTCCAGGGGAAACCAACCACAAGGTTCCAGTCACACAGGATATCCCTAATTCCCCTGGCAGTGGTTTATGAAAATATGTAAAATGTTGCCAACCAGGGAAGCCCATTAGAAACTCAGTGCCCAGGATTTATATTGGGGGTATTTACATAGACAGCCTCTGTCTGTATGCATAATTCTAGATTCCCAAATCTAGAATTCTAGATTCCCAGAAGGAAAGTAGAGCTAAGCATAAACCATTTGGTTGGACAAAATTTAGGAGACAGTGAGCCACTCTTACCTCTTCTGGGGATGGTGAGAATCCTCACATAGTCCAAGTTCCCAGATGCCGGCCAAAGGCTAACTTTGTAAGCAGGTCTTTCTACAGATAAGTGGTCAGGCCCACTATGTTAGCTTTTTTCTAATACACTTGCCTAGCTTAAAGAGGCATAGCACTCAGGCACAGAAAGGACTGTAGGAAGAGCATCATTTGACAGGAGCTATGACTACTCATGGCAGGATACAGCCAGCTCAAGACCAGTTCAAGACTGCTCCTGCACTACAAGAAGCTGAGGATTAAATATTCCAACTTCCCTTTCTGCCAGCCCTCCAGATGACTGGCAGGCTCCCACTAGTAGCTGAAGCCAACCAAGAGTCAGAGGGCAAGGGGGTCTGCTGATGCAGACCATACCAAATCTTGGGGAACAGAGTGGGGGAAGTATAAAGTAGTAAAGTGAAGTTATCCTGCAGACCAAGCAAAGATTTTCAACTAAGAGCTCTTACTAATTCATCAGTATTCATGATGGATACACTCCACTTTAAAGACATGATATAATCCAATAATAACATTTTAAGAAAGTATTTCAAGAGCACTGAATTTGAAATATACAAAATTCCATATATTATGCATAGGCTTCCTAAAGACAATGTCTCTTATCCTAAGGGAGATGATATTGATGTCGTATTTTTAGAGAAAAAATATTCAAACAAGATATGCTCTTACTCTTCCTCTTTATCTTTTTTCCTTCTTTGGAATTTGCATGGTTCTATTAAAACTCTAACTGCCCATATGCCTAGTTAGACATAGGACAAGAATAGTACCAATCTCAAAGTGACACAGGAAAAAGAGAATCATTTCCAAAGAGGACCTCATATTTTTGAATTCAGGAATTCACCATATGCGACATGGTCATTTGCATTGGTTGAACACTGACAGTGCATTTGATCTGCCAGTGATTTTTAATTTAGGGCTCCACGTCCTGTTGTTCTTGGTGGAACCACAAAGACTCATAAACCGTCTCATTTATAGCACTTTGAAAGAGCCTTGTAATCTATGGCAATTGAACATTTTTCGTGAATATTAGTGACAACATCTAAAACTCTGCATGCTATCAGGAACACAACAGATTTCAGAGTTAAAGCAATCAAAACTGTCCTTCAGACTATTTTCTAAGACAGCAAAATACTTTTGGGATGGTTGAAAGAAAGACACATGTTTCCATCCCATATCAAAGGGTAGAGAAAATGATTTTCATTACTTGAGAATTTCCTTGGCAACATTCACATACACAAATACACAAATAGGCTCTTTCAAATGTTTAAAGCTGATTACTTGTTATGACCATCTCTAATCACAATCTTGTTCAACTTTGCAGTGTAAATGTATGGTGCCTGTATGACCCTGAAAGGAGAAGGCTTAGATGGTTCAATACCACTCAAAGAAATATTATGAAATTCTGGCCATGGGATAGCTTAAACTCATCCTTTTATGTGCGGAAAGGTGAATTCTGAGAAAATAGTCATATATTCATTCATCAAAATTGCCAAGTATGGTCATTGCATATGCCAGACTCTCTTGTATGGAAGGATAATACCATATTGTAACTACATTGATTTGTTTGGGAGCTGTGAGTTTTAATCCCAGCTTCAGCACTTTGGTATTTGCGTGATTGTAGTCAAATTTTGGTTGAACTCTCTGAATCTTTCCTCATCTATAGTAAGGGGAGAATAATGTCTAACTCTCAGGGTTATTTTCAGTATAAAATGAATGTGTGTATCCCTTTTTAATGAAAGGTTCAGAACACTGTGACTATGAAGACAGGTGTTTAGATTTCCTTTGTCTTTTTGTCTTGCCATCCTTTGGGGTTATCCTTGTGTGCATGGTCCCAGATGGATATCCAATATCCAATTCAACAGGAAAGGTAAAAGGAGAGATGGAGGGCATGCCCCATGCCCATGAGAACACAACTCAAGACTCCCACACATCACTTCTGCCCACATCATTTCAACCAGAAATTTGATGACATGGCAATACCTTAACTACAATGGAAGATGTGGCCATGAATCCATGTCTAAGCACTATTAGTGTGAAAGAAGTAGAAGACAGTTATTGAGAACAACTTAAAAATATCTTTTATGGATGAAATTTAAAATATCTAGAAAGTTATAAAAACATTTTAAAAGTAAAAGGAAATAGGAGTGCTTCTAATTGTGGCAACATCAAGAGTTTAGTGATATAAAACTGAATGAAATAATCAAAATAACTGTTCTGGAAGCTCTAAATCAAACATAGGCAAATAAAAAGTTGATAACATTTACCTACTCTTGAAAAACTGGTGGGGCTTTGAGTAGTAACAGTAAGAGTCTGTGACCTTTTGGTCAGGGGTTATTCCCATAGTACCAGTTCCGTAGTCAGGTGTGTTAGTTTTAACAGTAGGGCTGACCATAAGCAGTAGCTTTGGTGCATTGGTCACTTGCTTGATTTGGAGTTGGCAGCAGAAATTCATAGCTCTGCTGTCTAAAAGTGGCACAGTCAATTGGGAAGAAGAGAGAAGACTCACAGGTTTTCTAGCCTGAGAATGTGCTCCTAGCTAGGTTAAGTGGTGAATTTACCAGATAGTAAGCCAGGAGATCCTGGGTATAAGAGAGGCATGGGAGGCCTGAGATAAGCTCTCCATAGATTCCTAGCTGGCTATAAAAGTAAGAAAGTATGTGAGGAAACCATTAGAGCCAGGGAAAAGTGAATGCCAAAGAACGGAGAACTAGTTATAACTCTGAAAACATCCTCCACACCATACATGTATTGATCGGCAGAAGCTGTATGGTCTGAAAGTATGTGAGCACAAATACTGCCCAAATCTTTGGCTGATTCAGACACAGCAATGACTCCTAAGAAGTCAGGCTGTAAATAAAAATTAAAATAAAAAAAAAACTGATTAGATGTCAATAGCTGTACACGGTAGTGGAGAAAGTTTTTCACCATTTAAGTCTATGCAAATTACTAAAAAATATCTAACAACTTAAGTGTTTTCAACATAAACTTATAACACACTCAAAGAAACTAAACTATACTCATAAAAATAGCAGTCAAGAGAAACAGACTCTGAATGATCCCCAATATTGGGTACATCAAAAACTACTTCAATGCAGCTATTATAAATATGTTCTAAGAATTAAAGAAAAATCTGATGATGATACAGTAAAAAAGGAACTTTAATACAGAAATAGAATGTATAAAAACATTAAATTCCAAGCTAAACAAAATAGTTACTGAAATGGAAATTTCCCTTAAAAAGGCCTCAATGACAGATTTGAAAGGAAAGGAGAAAGGATCAGTGAACTTGAAGATAAAGCAAGAAGTAGAGGGGCTTCTGGGTGTCTCATTCGGTTCAGTGTCCAACTCTTTTTTTTTTTTTTTTATTTTATGATAGTCACAGAGAGAGAGAGAGAGAGAGAGGCAGAGACATAGGCAGAGGGAGAAGCAGGCTCCATGCACCGGGAGCCCGATGTGGGATTCGATCCCGGGTCTCCAGGATCGCGCCCTGGGCCAAAGGCAGGCGCTAAACCACTGCGCCACCCAGGGATCCCAGTGTCCAACTCTTGATTTCAGCTCAGCTCACGGTCTCAGAGCGGTGAGGTCAAGCCCTGCATCAGGCTCTGTGCTGGGTATGGAGCCTGCTTAACACTCTCTGTCTCTCTCACTCTTCCTCCCTTGCCCCTCCCCTGCTCACACACATGCTCTGTAAGGAAAAAAATTAATAAAAAGCAATAGGTAGAATATAATGATACAGCAATGATTTAGCCAATACACAGAAAGGAAAAATATAGAACAAAAATGATCACATCCTCAGACACCTATGAGACAATATCGGGTCTGAGACAATATCAGGTGTACCATGCATTGAAACATGTGTCATGGGATCTCCAAAATCAGAAGATAGAGAAAGTGGCAGAAAATATTTGAAGAAATATTGGCTCAAACTTCTCAAATTTGATAGAAAACATTTATCTACATTTCCAACTAGTACATTGAATCCAAGCAGGATACCAAGAGATTCATACTAAACAAATCATAGTCAAACTGCTGAAAGGCAAAAACAAAACTTTTAAAAGAGTAAGAGAAAAATCTATTCCTAGTTGAAGAAAAATATAATTAAAGGCTGGCAGAAACGATGGAGGCCATACGGTAGTAGAATGACATATTCAAAGTCCTAAAAAGCTTTGTTATCAAGAGTTTTATCCAGAAAATGTATTCATCAAAAGAAGGAAGGAAGGAAGGAAGGAAGGAAGGAAGGAAGGAAGGAAGGAAGGAAGGAAGGAAGGAAGGAAAGAACGAACGAACTTGCAAATAATTTTTTAGAAATAGGAGGAGAATACGTTGCTGGCAGACTAGCCCTGCAAGAAATTCTAAAGAAATCCATCAGCCTAAAAGGAAATGACACAGAGAAATAAATTGAATCATGTGAAGGTAAGAAGAACACCAGAAAGGGTAAATATGTGGGTAATCATTAAAGACTCTGTGTATGGGGACGCGTGGGTAGCTCAGCGGTTGAGCATCTGCCTTTGGCTCAGGGCATGATCCTGGAGTTCTGGGATCGAGTCCTACATCGGGCTCCCTGCATGAAGCCTGCTTCTCCCCCTGCCTGTGTCTCTGCCTCTCTCTTTCTGTATCTCTCATGAACAAATAAATAAAATCTTAAAAAAAAAAGACTCTGTGTATGTATGTACATATTCCTATTCTGTTTTCTTCTCTCAAATCATTTTTAAAAACCTTATTACTGTTAAAAGATTTATGTTATTGCAATGTAGGGTTTACTACATACACATACATATACACACACGTACACACATGCACACACACATACACACATTTACATGGTATCATAACTCAAAGATCAGGAAGGAAAGAGAGCTATATAAAGAGTTTACCTGTCATATTTTGCCAGAATTAAGTCAGTACCAACCTGAATTAGACTGTGGCAAACAAAGATGCATATTCTAATTCATAGAGTAATTAGTAATAAAATAACACAAAAGTATGGATTAAAAATCAACTGGGATCCCTGGGTGGCGCAGCGGTTTGGCGCCTGCCTTTGGCCCAGGGCGTGATCCTGGAGACCCGGGATCGAATCCCACATCCAGTGCATGGAGCCTGCTTCTCCCTCTGCCTGTGTCTCTGCCTCTCTCTCTCTCTCTCTCTCTCTGTGACTATCATAAATAAATAAAAATTAAAAAAAAAGAATTGCCTCAAAGTCAATAACTTTAAAAAAATAAAAAATAAAAAAAAATAAAAAGTCAACAGAATATAGTAAACTGATTTTCAACAAGGTTTGCAAGAACCAAGGGAAAAATAGTCCTTTCAATAAATGGTGTTAGATAAGCCACATTTGAAATGAATGAAACTTGAAACTTAACTTATAACATATATAAAAATTAATTCAAAATGGACCAAAGACCTAAATCTAAAATCAAACTGTAAGACTCTTGTAAGAAAACATAGGGAAAAAAATCTCCATAACCTTGGATTTGGCAATAGTTTCTTAGATATGACACTAAATGTATAAACAATACCAAAAAATAGACAAACTGAAATTTATCAAACTTCATTTATTTTTTAAAGGTTTTATTTATTTATTCATGAGAGAGAGAGAGGCAGAGGCATAGGCAGAGGGAGAAGCAGGCTCCCTGTGGGGAGCCCGATGTGGGACTCGATCCTAGGACGCCGGGATCACAACCTGAGCCAAAGGCAGATGCTCAACCACTGACCTGCCCGGCATCCCAAATTTATCAAATTTTAAATCATCTATGCTTTAAATGACACTATCAAGAAAGTGACAAGAAAACCTGCAGAGTGGGAAAAGACATTTGCAAATCATATATCTAATAAAGGACATGCACCTAGAATATATAAGGAACAATTATAACTCAGTAGTAAAGACAAATAACCCAATTAAAAATGGGCAAATAACTTGAATAGACGTTCTCTAAAGAAGATATACAAATAGCCAATAACCAAGAAAAGATGCTCAATATCACTAATCGTTAGGAAAATGCATATCAAAACTATAATGAGACAGCATCTCATACACATTAGATGGCTACTATAAATAAATAAAAAATAATGTTGGCAAGGATATGGAGAAATTTGAGCCCTTGTGCACTGTCAGTGGGAATTTAAAATAGTAAAGCTGCTGTGGAAAATAGTATGGCAGTTCCTCAACAAAATTAAAAATAGAATTACCATATGATCCAGCAATTCCACTTCTGATTATATGCCCAACAGAACTGAAAACAGAGTCATTGAAAGCAGAGTCTTGAAGAAATGGCTGTACACGCATATTCATAGCGGTATTACTCACATAAGCTGAAACATGAAAGCAACCCCAGTGTCCACCGACAGATTAATGGATAAGCAAAATGTGGTACATGCATACAATGGATTATTATTCAGCCTTACAAGGAAGGGAATTCTGAGATAAGCTACAAAATGGATGACCCTTGAGGACATATGCTAGGTGAAATAAGCCACTTGCAAAAAGGCAAATATTTTATGATTTCATGAGGTTGTTAGATTATTCAAAGTCATAGAGACAGAGAGTAAAATTGTGGTTACATGGGGCTGGGGGCAAATGGGAGATATTACTGTTTAATGGGTATACAGTTTCCATTTCACAAGAAGTAAGGAGTTATGGAGTGCATGGTAGTGACGGTTGCACAGCATTAGGGATATATTTAATACATATTAAACTGTGCATTTACATATATGAACTGTGCATTTAAAAATGGCTAATATGGTAAATTTTATGCCGTATACATATTACCACAGTAAAAATATTTTTTAAAAGGGATCAGCTACAAAAGCCTCTCTGATAAGTAAGGATAAAGAAAAAATATGAGTGATAAAAAGATGGATAAATAACCAAAGATAAACATAGACGTGAGTAGTGCCAAGAAGACTAAAACACAAATGAGCTATGAATTATATACGTATAATATATATACACATATATATTATATATGTATTATATATACACACTATATATGTGTTTTCACATATATGTGAAACATATATATATATATTACGTGAATCATATATATAATATATGTGAAACACCATATATATATTAACTAATATATATATGTATATATATATACACATATATATATTAGTTAAGTTCATGGTTAGAATTTTAGGGCAAATGAAATTTCACTCCATTCACTAGTAAAGCATACAGAAAGCACAATTAATACCTATTTTGTATTACTTCTCTCAAGGAGAATGACTATCGTTTTGAAAGCATGAAACAAATACTGATAGGAAAGAAGTGAATCACGAAATAAGAAAGCAGATTATGAGAGAGGGTCTAACTACTTTATCTGAATTCAATTCTCCAGTACTCTGGAAATTACATGCTCAGATCCCAACTCAAGTCCCCATCCGTAAAAAAAAAGGGGGGTGGAATTACAGATGATGTTGATAACCTATTGCCAGTGGCCTCTAAGGAAGTGGAAAAGATAATAGTTATAATCCTGTGGTTCCCAAACTGTATAGAAGCACACCATGAAACATTCTAATGTTCAAGGAAAACACATGCTTGACATCTGTTGGACACAGAGGAAAATACCAGCCCGAGGTAGTTCACAGTTTCAACAATAGATAGCACTACATTCCTTTCAATAACATCATATCTTTGTGAAGCTGGTTGTTCCGGCTGTTGCTAGGATAAAAGGCAAGTACCATGTAAAATTCAAGGTGGAACAGCAAGGAAAGCAGGCTCTCTTCAAACTCCTGCCACAGCCAGCATTTCCTATGCCCCCTATCCACTCCCTTCTACTGTAAGTGTATCCATCACTTCTGCTGACTATGTTTCAAGCTTCTTCAAAGTCAGGAATCTTGTCTAATTTTTTTTGAATGAATTACCTCTGTTATTACTGAGCTTCCAATTTTGCACAGTGTTTTACAAATTTTGTGAAACACATACCCAACACAGCAGCAGCAACAACCACCGCAAGTAGTTGAACAAATGTGTTTAACACCAATGATCACAATTTTAAAAAGGAGATTTAAATATGTGTGTGTGTGTGTGTGTGTGTGTGTGTGTATGAAAGAACAATTATGAATATACATGTTTTTTAACTATTTAAAATTGGAAGCATTTGGAAGGACAAGAAGGCTTAGCCCAGGGAAAGAAAGATGTAACATAAAACTAAATGTCTACTACCACTAAGAAATGTAGGCCAGGTAGTCAATGAACCTAACTGTCCAGTTTTGCCTGAGGTAGAGTTCCTAGACTGTGTCTTAGGTGTAAGAATAGTTAGAAAAAAAGTGGAGCAGATGTTAATATTTTTACACAAAATTTGTGGCAGAACCAATCAGAAATCACTAGGATTCAGTATATTCTATGTAAGATTCTCACAAAATGATGATCTACAACTGACATCCAAAGCTATATGTTGAAATTCCTGTTGCACAGAAGTCACTCAATTCTATAGTTAATCAATGAATAACAAATATTAATTAAATACTCACTGAAATCCAGATTTATGTTTAGACTATAGTTACACAGAAAGGCAATTATGATAGTCCTTTGCCAAAGAAACATAAATGCTTACAATTTGACTTATACTAACATCCAGAGAGACAAAATAAAACATAGGATACTGAAGATAAACTACACGGTACAAAATCTGAATATGTCTTGTTTTTTTTTTTAATTTTTTTTTTAATTTTTATTTATTTATGATAGTCACACAGAGAGAAAGAGAGAGAGGCAGAGACACAGGCAGAGGGAGAAGCAGGCTCCATGCACCGGGAGCCCGATGTGGGATTCGATCCCGGGTTTCCAGGATCACGCCCTGGGCCAAAGGCAGGCGCCAAACCGCTGCGCCACCCAGGGATCCCATGAATATGTCTTGTTAATCATTAGCTACACTCTGCCTTCAACCGCCTCAAAATCCAGTACAGTTGCTGTGGAACCTGATTGTTTTCTTACTTATTTCTCTTATTTTTCCCGTTTTTCTCCTAAATTCTCCACACTGGGCCTAAGCCCTTCTGATGGGTTCTCAATGGAGAAAGAAAGTAACAAGACACTTTTCCCTGCATGATGCTTCATCTACCAGTACAGGCCAGAGCTGACTTACTTTTGCTGCAGCCCAGTGGATTGTTCACATCCAAATGGCTTGCCCTGGGAACACAAGTATCACACTTGGAGCCAGTGACAAATCGTTTACAGAAACACTGGCCTGTGACCAAGTGACAGGTTTCATTCAAGGCTCCTGAGAGATGACAATTGCAAGGCTGACATCTAAAAACAAGACAAATAAACCATCAAAGAGAATAATGTTTTGATTAATAATTCATAGTATAAGTTAGGACTATCAATAACTGTGAAATAAGATGATCTGTTTTAGCCAATATATCGAAAAGAATACTTGAGCTAAACAAATAAACAAACAACATCAAACAAGACAGAAAAACAATCTTGAACAAAATGTTGCTCATGATAAAATCTCTATGCAGCCTTCCCTTTGTAAACTAATTAATAGCACAAGAAAGTATTATATTGCTTTTTTCGTGCCACGATACATCTTATGGATTATTTTGAATGCCAGTTGTTCAATTAAGAATACAGTAGATTTTTTTTAAAAAAGCAATTCTTCTGACAGCTAAAAATCTAGATTATGTACCCATAAATCATCTTTCCAAGTATCTATCAAATTTTGAAGAACACTGGGTGTGATAACCATGGATCTCCATAAAAATCTCAAAATTCTATATTTAGTTTTATAAAGACTATTACTAAGAAAAGAGTTTGAAGAAGACATGTTCCAGTACTGTCGATGCCCTTAATATAGGTTATATTTCATTTTCTGTTTTATGCACTAAACTCATTTATCCAGAATGGTTGTAGAATAGAGCATTACCCTGATTTATGAAAAGATGTTAATGATACAAATATAATGAGATAACTTCATTCCAACTTAAATTTCTTGGACCAAAGTTGCTTGTAAAAAAAAAAAAAAAAATCACTGTCCTGGAATTTTGCCTGCCAGGACAAACCTGTTTCCTCTGGGTAAATTATTCAAATTCTTAGTGTATGCCAATGTCATTGATCAGGATAAGCAATCTTGGCACCATGAAGTATCAGAGAGGCAAAAACAGCACATGGAAAAAGACAACTCACTTGTAAACAGGAACTTTCCATGCGCTACATTTAAAACAACATTAAATGGATTCACCTCTATTCTCTAATAAAGATGTTGGATGGAGTTTCTTTATCCCCCTGCAACTTCTACAGCATGATCTCTCGGGTAATCATTCAACATCCTTAAAAAGGCCGATAAAAGCTACGGACTGCTAAATAAGCTGCAAATTTGTTTTATGGACTAATATCACCTTGGGAATAAATAAAGTACAGTTTCTCTTGAAAACCACCGTACTGTAGTTTGCCCTTTTTTATGTCACGATAAAAGGACATTTTCCCCCTACAAACAACTATATTAAGTCCTTTATGAATAGACATGCCTCAGAACTCCATTTCAAATAGATGTTTTATTTAGGCTACTTAAGTATCAGAGCTGAAGAAAATTATGCATTGAAATTAAAATGGAATTATAGAAGCAACAAAATATTTGATTTGCTCTTAATTTCATTATATGCCATTACTTAGAGTATATTGTTTGTAGGCTTTTAATGTAATATTGGTAAGCGTAAACAATAAGAGGCAAGCTTCTCCCAAGGCACATATATATCACTACACTACTCATGAATAAGTGTCTCTTGAGTATTTCAGTTTTTATTACCATTCACTCATGAGACAATCACACTTATTTTACATACAGTACATTTAGAGTAATAGTTTCCAGTGTATAACATAATTCCTTTCCTTGATGTAGTTCTATTTTCTTCCAGCTAGCTGCCACATGCTTAACTCCAAGTCAGCTCCGTCAATATCCATGGGATATTAAGTTCTGAATCCAAATGGAATAAATAAATCGCTTCTTAGGAAAGCATGCAATATTTTGAGTAATTAAATGTGACTATTCCTGGTTTTATAGTCTCTTATTCCAGCTGTTGTTCTATCTAACTTATCTGACTTGTTATAATTGTTAGACTTCAGTGACGGAGAATTTTACCTGAATGAAGTTCATAGGAGACTTTTCAGAATATTACAGTTTGTTTCTAATTCAAAGGACTAGGGATGATTTTGTAATTAAGGCCTAAGTAAAATAATTCCCATAAATTTCTCAGCCACTCAAATATAATTTTAAACATTTCCAAGACTCCTTAGCAAATAAGCTACAACTTTGATGTCATTTTATAAGTTATTCCTTCTCAAGAGCACCTCCTAAATGAAATATATTTCACGTTTATTAAAATAAAATTATACATAATAAAGGAGAAGACATTTTAAGCTTAGAAAGAGAAACACCAAACTAAGATGAATTGTGATATTGATTTTGTCAGGATAAATGGTTTTTGTAATATTAATATAAAGAAACCTTTATTACACTGACTCTCCTGGTACAGCCAGAGCTTCTCCCGCAATCTGTTTAAAATCTTCATTTTTCATCCTTATGGGAAAACCTCACTTGCTAAATGGATTTCATAAAGAGTAATCTGTCAAGATTTATATAGATAAACAATTTGTGATGTTTATTGACCAGTTCATTATGGTAAACAAAACAGGAGTAAAGCATCGCTAATCTCTGCCAGCACTCTGCTATTATAGTTCTGTTTGGGCCCCTTTGTAGCTCAGTGTTTACTGAGTACAATGGAAAAGAAGTTAATTTGCTTCTGTCTCTTAAATCACACATCTCATATATTTTCCTTTCCAGGAACTTAGTCCAGTTGTGCAATTATAAGTAAGAGAAAGAGCTATCCTACTTACTATTATTGCAAAACATCACTATTAATGAAGGAGTGTGTTTCAATGATGCATTTCGTTGTCAGAAGCTTCATCATCTGCAGGAGGTCTAAGGATATGTTCCAGAATATACATCACTTTATTGACATTTCTCTTTCAACACCTCTCTTCTATTTGGGACCTCAACTCATGAGTACCATCAAATGTATTCAAATACACGGATTGACATAAATGATATTCACTGAGGTCCAGTTATGTTTCAGGACCATAAGAGACACTGAGGATATAAGAAGGGATAAGATAGAATTGTCCCTGTCTTCAAGGAACTCAAAGTGTAGTGAGGAATATAAAATACAGCATTAATAAAGATGTATATAGACTATTTGATAGTTGAAAGACAACTATCCAGTCTGGTGGCAGGGAATGGCACAGCCATTCCCAAGGGGAGATGCCCAGGTGGCTCAGTCAGTTGAGTGCCCGACTCTTGATTTCGGATCAGGTCATGATCTCAGGGTCCTGAGATTGAGCCTTGCGTCAGGCTCTGTCCTCATCACAGTGTCTGTTTGTCCCTCTTCCTTCATCTGCTTGTGTTTTCTCTCTCTCTCTCTCTCTCTCTCTCTTTCTCTCTCTCTCTCTCTCTAAAACAAATAAATAAAATCTTTAAAAAGGAAAAGGGAAAAAAAAAGGAATCTTGAGAGTGCCTGGGTAACTCAGTTGGTTAAGTGTCTGAGTCTTGATTTTGATTCACGTCATGATCTCGGGGTCCCGGGATTAAGGCCCGCATCAGGCTCTGCGCTCAGTGGGAACTCTACTTGAGGATTCTTTCTCTCCCTCTACCCCTCCCTGCCTCAAATAAATAACTAAATCTTAAAGAAGGAGGAGGAGGAGGAGGAGGAGGAGGAGGGAAAGGAAGAGGAAGAGGAAGAGGAAGAGGAGGAGGAATCTTGGAGAAGATGGTTGGGCTGAATATGAAAAGCTGAGCAGGAATATGCCAGGCAAGTCAGAAGGGGAGAAAACAAACATCAGGAGAAGGTATGAAAGTATAATCAATTCAAAATTTTTGGATAAAAATTCAGAATAGGGAGGAGTAACAGAGCCAACCAAGCAGGATAGGTAAGCAAGGGCAAGATATTGCTAGATTAGGTGAAATGGTGACAATGGTGAGGGACAATGGGAAGGAGAGGGATAGATTTACTTATGTTGAGTAAGTAAAATCAGTACTATGAGGTAGACAAATTGAAAAGAGAAACAAAGAAGGACATGAAGTTACCTCCAGTTTTCTAATTTACTGACAGGTAGGTGATGGGGACAACCGTTCAACCTAAAGAATGGATGAGGAAGAAATCTCAAATTGCTGAGGGAATTTAGACAAGGATTATTAATTATTATTAATGAATAAAAAAGAAAGAGGCTTTAAGGTGAATTGGAGAAATTGGACCAAGAGTGTTCTTCATTAGTCACTAGCACAAAGACTAACACACAGTAAAGTTCAGTAAATATTGTTGACTGAACGAATGAATGAATATAGCACTAAGAAAGCTTTAGACTCAGAATAGGACATCACAGATAAATCAAATGTGACATGTAGCTCTGAGGACAATTTAGCTCTTTTGAGCCCTTTATGATCAGCTTAGCTGTCCCTCTAGCTAACCTCTCCCTCCAGGGAAAGGACCGCTTTCTGCAAGATTGGCCTCTGCTGTGACACCCTTAGGCCAGAAGAATTCTCAGTTCAGTCCTCTTGTTGAGGATCTCGTGAGAGCTACATACAGTGCCTTAGAGAGGAGTTTGGTTTCCCCTTGGTTAAGATTATATTTCCTCTCTGCAGTAGAAAAGCATCTCACTGAGGTTCTTAGGTTTCTTTTTGTCACAGCCTATGAAGAGCATTGGATTCTGTTAGAGCTGGAATTAGAATTATAGGAGAGGGATTTGGGGTTTAGGGATTCTACTTGTGTGAACTGAAATCCAGACACATTGGCTTATTGGAGAGGAAGTGAGAATGGTATCATCTCATCTAGAAGGGAGGAGTTAAGGGTGCCCAGTTCACCCTCTCTAGCAAAGCCTTCCCAGGCACAGATAGAGACTCATCAGGATTAAATCTGCACAATGACTCTCTTGCAACAATGACATCTGAGTCCAGAGAGGTGGCATTCCTGGTCATTTAGAGAAGGGGTTGTTTAGCAAGATTCTGCACCTGAGATCCTTACCACTTTCCCCCTTTTTGACACCCCACCTAATCCCACAGACTGGTCACCAAATATTTAAAAGAAATAAAATCTCAGAAAAGTCACGATATTAACAATATCACATGTCTACATCTAGAAGAAACCCTCGTCACTTTCCTTAACCTCCACATTATAGTAACATAATAACTTTGAGGTGTGATTCGAATTCTTCAGGTAGAAGAGAGATTATACTTATTCTCTATGGTCCCAGAAAGCAGAAGTAAAACTAGGCTAAAGAAATTACAGGGATGAAATGATCTTTCTCAGAATTAGAGTGGTCTGAAACACACATGAGTTGTTTCATGAGGCAGAGAGGTTCTCTTTAGTTCCATGTTTTCAAGCAGAAGCTGAGTAACCAGTTATTCTGAAAAGGTGTACAGGGCAGAGTCTAACCAAAATTACTTTAAGGTTCTTTCCAAGTCTAAAAAGTTATGATTTTATTATGCTTAGTGAAAATAAGTAATGTGCCCAAGGTGACAGTGAATCTGGTTACAGGGTTAGCAATCTTTATGTATAAAGGAACAGGCAGTAAATATTTTAAGCTTTTTGGGCCATTAGGCCATTTCGGGCCTCTGTTGCTATAGCAGTATGAATGCAATCATAGATAATATATGAAGAATGAATATTGCTGTGTTCTAATAAAACTTTATACCCACAAACAAATGGAAGGTCAGATCTGGCCTGCAGGCCATAGTTGGCTGAACTCTAGTACAGTAGGTTGAATTATGACTGTTCAACAATGTCCGAGTCTTAATATTTGGAACTTGTGAATATGTTACATCTTACTTGGCAAAAGGAATTTGTAGATGGTATTAGGTTAAGAATTCTGAGATTGGAGAAATTATTCCAGATTACCCAAAAGTTCCCAGTGTAATTACAAGGAAGAGGCAGGAAGGTGAGAGTCAGAGTGAAAAGTTGGAAGAACCCAAGCAGAGGTCAGAAAAGAGAGAAAATATGACTCTGCTGGTTTTGAACATGAAGATGGAGCCATGAGCTAAGGAATGTAGGTGGCCTCTCAAACTGGAAAAAGCAAAGAAATGGATTTTCTCCCAGAGTAGTCAAAAGAAACATGGGCCTGCTGACCCCTTTGAGTTTAGCCCAGAAAAAGTTAATTTGGGACCTCTGACCTCCAGAACTGTGAGAGAATAGATTCACATTGTTTTACGCTACTACATTTGTAGTAATTTATTATAGTAGTAATAGGAAACTAATATGCCTGGTCAAGTGGAGAAGTCATAACTGGAACCCAGATATCCTGATGCCCAACACTGAGCTAATTCTATTACATCACACTATGCTACTAATTTATAAAAACAAGTATTTCTTAGAGAATAATAAAGAATCTATATGAAAGAAGAATACACTGTGTGGTGATCATGGAAGATTGTAAAAATGATCACAATTCTTCCCCCCTCTCTTTATGCAGGCCCTTTAAACCAACTACACAATTCCATTATCCAAAAGCAGAATCTATTTTCCCACTCCTGAATATGGGCTGGTTTGTGACTTGCTTTGAGCAATAGACTAAGACCATGGTAACAATGTGATGGTCTTGAGTGCAGGCCTCAAGGGTCCTGGCACACTTCTGCTCTCTCTCTAGGGAACTCTGTCACTACTTTGTGGTATGGCTAGATTGCTAGACGACGAGAGGTTTATGGCCCTTTTACATCCCATCACCCCAGATAATAGCCAGCTGTTTAACGAAGAGTCACTGTGGAGCATGAATCTGAGGCACTTTCCCCAATATTCCTACTCTACACCATGCACAGATATAAGTTGACAAGTATATTATCTGCTTTCATTTGAAGTCATTGATCTGGTTCTCAAAGAAAGACCAATTGAGATCAACTGGTAATATGCACGTGAAATGATTAACAGACCAGATCTATAATTCAGTGTTCAAATGGAGAATGTTTACAGAAAACCCAAAAATAATGTGGTCATAGAAGAATTTTACTTTATTGTATATTTTAGGAGTCTAAGCCTTTAGATTCTCTGGCCAGTCCAGATTCCAATTTCCTACTATCTTAAAAAATTACAGTTCAGGGCATGTCAGCTGGTAGGAGACCACTAGTGATACTTTTAGTTCCTAGCTCCTTAAGGCTTAAGAAAGACAAAATACAACTAATTAATACAGAGAGAAGAAGTCACTGGAGGATAAACTTTATGGGACTGTGATGTGTGGGTGGTATGTTAGAGAAACAGTGGTACACCAGATGAACTAGAACAGGCTTGGCCATGGGAAGGAGGAACTGTACTTACAGGTCAAGTTGAGGACAGCACCAGGATATACAGTGTGTCAAATATGGGTCTCAACTACCCACTGAGATGAATTGAATGTGGCCCATTTTTGTCTCATTGTTTTTGGTTTAGACAAATACGATATACTTTTTTTTTTTGCTTTATTGATTTTCCAGTGGGCAGACTTTTTTTGCTTCATTGTTTTCGATACTGATTAAATCATGTTTGCTTTATATGTCAGAGGTAAACAGAGTGATTTTTGCACTTGGATCAGCTTTTTAAAATACATGTCCCCTTTTTGTGATAGGTAACTTTTGAAGAACGAACTACTTGGATGAAAACAGGCAAATGATTTTCCAGCTTGTTATTGTTGTGTTTGGTGGATTTTTGCTGTTGTTGCTGCAGTTTAGGGTGAGGGCTTATTTTATTTATTTTGCACTTGGAATATACAAAAAGTCTAGAAAATAAGCCAGTGGAAAAATATAGGAAACATAACTGTGTACAATAAAAATAACACAGAGAAGAGCTGATGTGATATGTGAACTTCATGGAGGGTTAAAGAAGATCCCCTGAAAATATAAATGGAAAAAGCAGATGAGAAAGTCAATTTATTTCCTAAATCATTAAAAAAGAGATACAATGATACTTGCATCTTCTCCTTGCATAATAAACAATATTGACAATCTGCTTATAATTTTGGAAATTGGTGGAAAAAATTGTATTTGTAAGTACCTACCAAAGTACCTAAGTCAAACAGATTTGATTGATTTTAATTGACTTCCTTTTTTAAAAAAATTTGTCATCAGGGCACCAATAGTTATTTTCCTATGCAGTACATCTGTATATGTTTAGACTATAAGTGAGTTTTTCCTTCAAAAAAAATTCCTTCTACTAAATGGAACCTCATAAATTTTAGTCATCTTTGTATACATTTTCAAAATAGTGTTAGTATATACACACAATAACAACCAGAAGTCAACAAAGAGATTTCAATATCATTCAGGAAAGAAATGGAAAACATAAAAAGAATAAAATCCATTTTTATCTCTTCTCAATGATGAGCAAAAGTATAAACTCAAGCAATTCTCATTGTCACATTTTGAAATATCTTTCTCTATGACCTTCTGTGCCAGAAGATTTCTCTGTAATGATTATCAACGTTAAAGTGAAAAGACACAGCCGAACTCATCAGTGGAATAAAAGGGTCAACTCAAAGCACAGGCATTCCATATGACTGACTTAGCAGAGGACAAATCCTGCTGATTTCCTTGGGCTCCAAATGGTCATAGGAAGCTTTATTCTTTCTATTCATTTCAGAGAAGCTACATTATATGTGGTAGCTCTTACTCCCAATAGTTCTTTCTAGTGGCAGCCTATGCTCAATATCAGAGCCAATCCTGTCTAATCTGTTAGAATCCTAAGCCCTACTCACATATGGGTAGTATGACTTGAATTTTAAGATTTATATCTATCCCTTTACCACAATGATGACGGCATAGGATGGCATGAGACTTTTATTTTCATTTTGGGGAGGAAATGAGGAAAGTACTGTAGAGGAGAATTAGTTTGGGGATCCCTGGGTGGCTCAGCAGTTTAGCACCTGCCTTCGGCCCAGGGCAAGATCCTGGAGTCCCAGGATCAAGTCCCACGTCAGGCTCCCTGCATGGAGCCTGCTTCACCCTTTCCCTGTCTGTCTGTCTGTCTCTTTCTCTTGATAAATAAATAAAATCTTTTTAAAAAGGAGAATTAATTCGATATTGGCTTGTTAAGAATGAAAGACACGCAAATTTAAACCTCAGAAAGATAGGTAACTACAGGTCTAAACTCATGGCAGGGAGCCGAACAGATGATGATATACTGGAGAGCTGTTAATATTATATAATGGCTGAAATCATAAGCACAAATACACAAATTGAAGGAGCAGATTAAAAGAGGAGTTACCAGGAAAAGAGAAGATAAATCAGAGATATGATTTTGGAGGCCAAAGAAAGAGCTAATTTTAAGAAATAGAGAGGATGATAATTGATACATTGAAAAACCAGAAGTCATAATGTGGGGCTAAAACTTACAACCCTGATCAAAACTCAAGCCAAGATCAAGAGTCAGACGTTCAACCAACCAAGCCAGCCAGGTGCCCAAGTTAGATTGTAAAGCACAGGTGCAACAAGAACAAAGCTAGAGGCATCACATTTCCTGATTGCAAAATATATTACAAAGCTACATTAATCAAAACTGTATGGTACTGATATAAAAACAGACAGACCAATGGAGCAGAAGAAAAAGCCCAGAAATAAATCCATATATAATCAACCCATATCTTCAGTAAGGGTGCCAAGTATACACAATGGGAGCAAAGCAGTCTCTTCTATAAATGGTGTTGGGAAAAAGGATATTCATATGCATAAGAATGAAGCTGGACCCTTAGGCAATATACACAAATCAATTCAAAATGGATTAAAGACAAAAATAAGACTGGACGCTGTAAAACTACTAGAAGAAAATATTGGTAAAAGCTGCTTGATACTGGTCTGGGCAATGATTTTTTGGGTATGACATCAAAAGCACAGGCAAGAAAATAAAAAATAGATGAATGGAATTTCATTGAAAGGAAAAGCTTCTACACAGCAAAGGAAACAATCAACAGATAGAAAAGACAACCTATACAATGGGAGAAAATATCTGCAAACCATCTATTAAGGAATTAATACCAAATATATAAGAAACTCATACAATTCAATATCCAAAAAAGAAAGAAAGAAAAAAGGAAGGGAGGGAGGGAGGGAGATAGACAGAAGGACAGATGGACAGAAAGAATGGAAGAATGAAAGAAGGAAAGAGTAAGAGAAAAGAAGAAACCCAATTAAAAATGAGCAGAGGAAAATAATAGACATTTCTCCAAAGGAGACCTACAAATGGCCAACAGCTACCTGAAAAGGTGCTCAACATCATTACCCACCAGGGAAATACAAATCAAATCCACCATGAGATATCACCTCACACCTGTTATGATAGCTATTATCAAAAAGACAAAAGATAAACGTTATTGGTAAGGATGTGGAGAAAAGGGATCCCATGTATACTCCTGGTGGGAATGTAAATTGGTTCAGAAATTATGGAAAACAGCATAGAAGTTCCTCAACAAATTAGAAAGAGGACTTTATGATAAGATCCCACTTCTGGGTATATATCTAAGGAAATAAAATCAGGATCTTGAGGAGATATCTACACCCTCCATGTTCACTGCAGTATCATTCATAACAGTCAAGATACAGAAACAAATTAAATGTCCATCAAAGGATGGAAAAAGAAGATGTGTCTCTCTCACACACACACACATGCGCGTGCGCACGCACACACACAATGGAATTTAGTCAGCTGTGAGAAAGAAGAAAATCCTGACATTTGCAACAACATGGATGAACCTAGAAGACAGTATCCTAAGTGAAATGAAATAAGTCAGACAGAAATATAAATACTGTATTGTGTCACTTACATGTAAAATTTAAGAAAAAAATCTAAGAAAAATATCTAAGAAAAATCTAAGAAAATCTAAGAAAAAAAATGAAAAAGTCAATTTCACAAAAATAGACAGTAGGAAATTTTTCGCCAGGGGCTGGGGGCATGGAAAAATTCCTCACCTCACACACACACACACACACACAAAGAAAACAGCAATGACATAAGAAGATGGATATGTTAATTAGCTTGATCGCAGTGATCATTTCACAATATATATGTATATCAAAACTTCAAGTTGTACACCTTAAATATATACAATTTTTGTCAATTATACCACAATAAAGCTGAAAGGAAAAAAATAGGCTAAATTCAGATAATAAATTGTCCAGTCCAGTATGTTAGCCGACAACTTCAAACTATTCAAAGAAGAGATATTTCAAAGAACAGACTTCTCCTCTTTTTTTTTTAGCTCGGTTGTGATGAGAACAGCAAGTCTACAACCAGAGAAGATAGAGTTCTATTACTGTTCTCTTTATTACTTTCATCTTCTCTCATGCATTGGCCAGAGGAGGGGTAAGAGCACCCAGGACTAGCAACCCAAAGCAGGCTGCTTTCTCTGATCCCACAGTGTACAAAGCTGACTCCACTGGAGGTGGTACTTTTGTGATTCCTTCTTTTATTTCTCTCCCTCTACTATATATCTCTCACCTGTAACTTTAGAGAAATCAGATGCATCTCTATTCCAAATGGTTGCTAACTAATTTGGTAGTCTACCAGAATCTCATCTTTTTCTCTATTTGTACACCTTTGACCTTCTGGGTGGCCCTTTGTACAGGTGCTAAGATAACCAACCCCATGCTGTCTCTCTTCCTTGTAGACCTTATCTAATCATGACAAATATACTCTTTTCCTTGCCTGAGAAACTCTGGGAGTATAAAATCATCAAACCACTCTCTCTTGCTTCCCTGACAGATTGTTTCTCCTCATTCAGATTTTCCAGGTCTAAGAAATGTATCAGTCCACTGGTCTCCTTAACGTTGGGAGACACATATCACCCTGCAAGGCATCTCGTAAGACCATCTCATTGGATGACCCACTGACCCCCGCTTTCTTCCTCCAATGAAACCCCTCTCTCTAAGGTTATCTTCTCCTTAAGCCATTTTTACTTACTTTATCTGGCTATCTTCTTTTGTTTCACTCGGAGGAGTGTTTTAAAGTCATCTAACTAGCTCTTAGCTGTCCAAATTTTGCAAGTTCTGCTAATGCTTGCACTAAATCTGGTGAGTGAGGAATGAACGAGAAGTAGGAAAATGTAGAAGAAAAAGATTACTCTTGGTAAATGTAACTGATTAAATAGCTAAAGAGTAGAGACCAACTCCCAGGGCTCACAGGGCAGGGCAGAGTCCAAAGAAGAGGCTTTAGGATGGGGATGAAGAACATATTTATAGACAGTTCTGATACAGCCAGTGGGGAGAGATTTTAAGATAAAATAAGGGGAGGATTTTATGGAACAAAGTTCAGAGGGAAGAAGATGTAAATGGGACACAGGTTGGGGAGCAAGGGGAGAAAAATAGGAAGGGGACACATCAAGAACAGGAAATATGTCATTAAGAATTATATGTTGTTTTCTTCTAAGACTAGATTTAATATCGGGAATGAGCAACAATGTAGACCAATTGGAGCTGGAGAGAAGATAATCTGGAGAAATTTATGTCTGGTTCTATTTAGTCTATGAAGCAGAGGACAAGATTAGCTGCAAGGACAAGAACCTGAAGAGACTGAAATAGTTTAAAGGGGGAGAGAAGGCAAGAGGATGAGAAGTAAATGCATGGCAGTGGTTCCAATCAGCACAGACACATGGTCTTCAAGTCCTCCCAGGCTCGGAGCAGGAGCAGGGTCACCATTCTTGGAGCTGATTATTCAAGAGGGTTGGGATTAAGGTGGTTTTGCCTCAGACTAGAAGGTGAGAAAGTTAGAAATGGGACTGATCAAGAGAATTAGGTAGGGGTAACAGATGAGGGCTTTGAGAGAAGTTGGGAGTCAATTATGAGGGAATTTGCCTCTAGGATTTTCATGGATTCCTGTCTCACATTTAGATTAAAAAGATGTTTTATATATATAATAATTATGTACTTTATATATATAATTATTCATATTATATATATAATTATTTTTATATATAATTATTTATATATATAAAATTTGCTTTGACATGGATGCAACTGGAAGGTATTATGCTGCATGAAATAAATCAATTGGAGAAAGACAATTATCATGTGGTTTCACTCATATGTGGAATATAGGAAATAGTGAAAGGGACTTTAAAGGAAAGGAGGGAAACTGAGTGGGGGAAAAATTAGAGAGGAAGACAAACCATGGGAGACTCCTAACTCTAGGACACAAAGTGTTGTAGAAAGGGAGGTGGGTTGGGGGATGGGGTGACTGGGTGACGGGTACTGAGGAGGGCACCTACTGAGATGAGCACTGGGTGTTGTTATACTATATGTTGGCAAATTGAATTTAAATAAAATATATTTTTAACTATGAGGGAATTTGGAAACAAGAGGATTGGAAAGATGATGTGTTCATAGAGTACCATTTCTGATATTAGGAAGATGTGAGAAGTGGAAAAGTTCAGAGTGATTAAAACAAAAACAAACACAAAACAATACCCAGTTATGTTCATGAAAATTGTTTGCTGGAATGGGAATTAAATCAATGAGAGGTGAGAAGAAAAAAGACCATCTCTCTGATCAAGTTCTTAGTGAATGGAAACTTGGAAGTCTGAAGATAAGAACAATGAGTATGGAACAAAAGTAGTATTATTTCAGAGGAGAATTTGTAATTTTTGAAAGGTAGTTCCTAATCTGACTCATATAATGAGGAGTCAACTAATACATAAAGATATTCAATTATATTTATATAAAATTTCTCATGAATCTTTTTGCTTTGAATCCATACTTACCCTGAATCTTTGCTCGTTGGATCTACCTGGCTTTTCACACTCTGGCTCTGTCCTAGACTCCAATTGCACCCATTCCTTTGTATCTTACTGAGTTCTGCCTTCCTGATTTCTACCTCAGCACCTTCTAATGATGGGTTTTGGTTTTTTGAAGTTTTTTTGCTTTTTGTTTTGTTTTGTTATGTTTTGGCTCTCCATTTTCTTATCAATTTAGGTTAACATTTAAATCCAGTCTTTAATGCAGGGAGTCCTGTCCCAGTTTTCAGGAGTCCTACTGCAGAGTGATAGGTCATAGCATACTATTCTGTACATCATTCTTGATCCTGAATTCAACTGGGGTGGGGACTGGGATGGGTACATAAATTAGAGGGAAGCAGACCAGGATAAAGGTCAGCTTGACTGTAAGAGCATCGAAGAGTAGATGAGTAGTGTAATGGAGGAATCGGGATTCACTTAAATTTAAGTGAAACAGCTCAGACCATTAGAAATCTCTCTACCATTCATCAGCGGTTTTACTAGTAACACTGGGAAGAACAATGAGGAGGGTCAGTAGGAGGGAAATGGGAAAGAGGTTGGCACAAAACATCATAGATGTGCATGAGTATTCCAAGGACAAGAGTATTTGGGGGAAATATTTTTCTCTGGTAATTATTTTTTTAATATTTTATTTATTTATTTATGAGAGAGACAGAGAAAGGCAGGGACACAGGCAGAGGGAGAAGCAGGTTCCATGCAGGGAACCCGAAGTGGGACTTGATCCCAGGTCTCCAGGATCATGCCCTGGGCTGAAGGCTGCGCTAAACCGCTGAGCCACCCAGGCTGTCCTTTCTCTGGTAATTAAATGTTACCAGGAAGACTATGGAAAATGTAAGAAACCTAAAGACAGAGGTGGCCAGAAGTGAAACAAGCCAACCTAAGAATTCCAACTGGGGAATTTGTGAGATGGTCTTTCAATAAAAATTATGTAGAGGAGACAGTATGTACAGTAACCAGTTCTAACTTTACTACTGAATTACAGATAATAGTTTTTGTTTAACATTTACTGTATCATGTGTTTTCTATACTCATTCACAGTGATTGAGTATTTGTGGAAAAGAGTGGTAATGCTCTCAGACCACCAAGATGATATTCCTTCCAATAGTAACAGAAGAGGAACAGGATGTTGTTTTTCTTTTTAAAGGTATATAAAAAAATAAAAATAAAAAAGGTCTAATAAGAAAAATAATCATTTTAATAAATATTTTAAATGTCATGTTAAAGATTTTAAATCGCATTGGATTTTAGTAGAAAGCCAGATGCACTGGTTTTGAGTTCTTTTTCAATAATTTACCCTGTCACCCTGTCCACACTCTAATCGAGGTGTTAATGAAGAGTGTAACAGCCAAAAGGTAGGCAGCAGGGGACAATGAGTTGAAAAGAGCCCAGATAATCTCAAACTCTTGAATAATTAGCAATTATATTTATAAACACACACACACACACACACACACACACATTGAGAAACAGCTTTGATTGGTGTGTACAGAACATATTACTAGTTGCTTAGGGATAGGAATTCCAAAGAATTCACTGGTATAGTCCCAACCCTAGACAAACTTAGAATCTGACTAGACCCAAAAAACACACATGGAATTGGTATTCCAGCACATTTTCAAAAATACAGCAATGAGCATAAATGCATGAAAATAAATGCCCACAGATATACAGGAAATGAGATATAAAACTTTAAAGACTGCGTAACTTTGAAAAGGGGGTAATTTACTTTCAAAATATACTTTACACACTAGGGAAAAAATCATATAACTTAATTCAAAAATATGTTTCTATCTGCTGGTCTTCTTTTTCTGATTTTTTTTTTTCTCTCTGTCTTTCTTTTTCTTTTTTTCCTGCTGGCATTTAAATCTAAATTTGAAAGGCCAGGACAACAGAAATGGATACATTTTTTTTAAAAAGGCAATAAATTCAGGGGTCATGTAAAATAAAGGTTCTACACACATAGGCTGCGTATCCCAGCCCTTGTACTGTGTATGTGTGTGCACATGTGCACGCATTTACTTCTATGAATATCTCTTTACCTGTCTTTATCCATCCAAATTGCAAGTTCTTTGAGGGAAAAGGATTTTATCTAGTTAAGTATTCCCAGACCTTAATACTAGGGCTATCTGTCAACATACAGCAACCTATACATTGGAACTCTAGGAGATATTCAAAGATTACTATTATGTTCAATGAATGCAGGTATCAAAGAGTCAAAATTATACCAACAAACTAGGGAGGAAAGACAATGTTTCTTTTTACAAAAAATACTGACAAATAAATCATTGTTAGGAGAAAAATTAATTACAAATATAATCCAATATAAATATTTAAATATTGTTACAAAATAAAAATTAAAAAATAAATAAATAAATATTGTTACAAATGTTTACCTTCCAGTCTGAGGATCAAATCCAAAGTAAAGGTCTCTACAATGGTCACAACTTTCCCCAGCAACAGAAGCATCTTGGCAAATGCACTGACCAGTTAGGCTATTACAGATGTGATGAACTGCACCCATTTTGTGGCATGAACATGGCAGGCAGCCAGTGGCATTGCCTGGAGAAATATAAAAACCTGGAAAAGAAGAAATGAAAAGTTTTTATGTAGCCTTCCCATCCATTCTTTTCTTTAAAAGATAGTTTGATTACACCTAAAACCAGAATGCTATCACAGCACTTCCAAATTCCCAATACAAATGTGGTCATAGCTGCTCTTACCTAGTGTATCAGTTACAAACAGAGAAGGGCTGAGTAAATAATTTACATTATACCTGGGCATCTCCAAGACAACTAAAATTCAGTATGTTTAAAATCTACTTCATGATCTTTCCATTAGAAACCAGTCCTCCTTCAATATCTCCATTCCAGCAAATAGTACCATCATTCATTCAGCTGCTCAGCCTAGACCCTGTGACATCTTTGGAAAGGTGGCCAAAGTACAAGATGGCCAGTTAAATTTAAATTTCTGATAAACAATGAGGTTTTTTTTGGTAAAAGTCTGTGATATTGGCTTATATTAAAATGTATGATTATCTAAAATTTAAATTTAACTGAGCATCCTGTAGTTTGCTAAAACTGGAAACCCTTGAGTCCTTCACATCCCTCTACCTCTACATCTAGCTAATTACCATATCCTATGGATATTATCTTCCAAAAAATTTAAACTTTCTACCCTCCATCCCTATTGCCATCTCCCTAGTCAAAGTCACCACCAAGTTTTTTTTTTTATTTTGATTTTAAATATTTTATTTATTCATGAGACACACACACACAGAGACAGACACATAGACAGAGGGAGAAGCAGGCTCCCTGCAGGGAGCCCAATGCAGGACTCAATCCCCGGACCCCAGGATCATGACCTGAGCCAAAGGCAGACACTCAACCACCGAGCCATCCAGGTGTCCCACCACCAAGTTTATTATAGTTCATGCTATAGACCAGAGACAATGGTAAGAGCCTTATATTCATGACCTCACTCCTCAAGGGAGTGCTGGTAATTCAGGTATTCTTATTATGTCCATCACATATATGAGAACACTGAAGGTTAGGATGGTTAACAAACTTTCCCCAAATAGTAGTCAACAAATAGATTGACACATACTCATCTCAACTACAGAGGCCATCTTATCTCATGGTATCCCTCTTGTCCCCCTCCAATCTATTCTTCATGGTATAGCTGGAACAACATTTTTCAGAGTGTAGTTTGAACACCTCGTTCCTCTATTGAAAATTGTTTGATAACATCCTCTTCTCTTTGGGGAATAAAAATCCAAGTCCCTAACCCAGCCTCCAGCCCCAGCAGGTCCCACCTCTATATTGGTTTCATTTCACTGTTAATTCCCAACTCAGTCTGCTCCAGTCATATCTCTTCTTGATATCTTAAGGCCTTTTCATTGGCAGGTCTGTCTGCTGAAACGATTTTGACCCATTTTTTTCTGCTTAGCTCTCTTCTATGCACATCAGGTCTGTGGCTTCCTTGAGTAACCTATCCTAGGCCAGTTTAAACATGCCTGTTCCAGTTTCAAAACATCTTATTTCCTTTATTTTTTTTAATTTTTATTTATTTATGATAGTCACAGAGAGAGAGAGAGGCAGAGACACAGGCAGAGGGAGAAGCAGGCTCCATGCACCGGGAGCCTGACGTGGGATTCGATCCGGGTCTCCAGGATCGCGCGCTGGGCCAAAGGCAGGCGCCAAACCGCTGCGCCACCCAGGCATCCCTCTTATTTCCTTTAGAAATTTATTTCCTCATGAAAATTATAATTAAACTCATTTTCACCCGATTGTAACCTCCATGAAGGCAGGAACATTGTCTGATGAATTCACCACTGCCTGCCCAGCACCCAGGACAGTGCTTGTCACAAAGTAGGCACTCCCTAAACATTTGATGCATTCACACAAATGTACCAAATTATAAATAGGTATTGATTTCCATATGTATTCCATTTTAAAACTCACAGAATTTAGGTTAATTATAAAACCTGTATTTGTTTCTTATAGCAGAAGGAAACAAAAATATGATTCAAATATTTTCAAGTTTCTCAAAATTTCATATAATCAATAGCTATAAAATTAAGAAAGGCATTAGACACTAGAAGGATGGAGCAGGTATATGAGGGAGAAATGGTTCTTGGTGTTGTGTGCTATGTGTGCGCGCACACACACACATAAGCACATCCATAATGTTACAAGGAATTTTATTGAAACAAGAGGGAGAGGGATTGCAGAATGATTCTATTTTTTTAATTTATTTTTTATTGGTGTTCAATTTACCAACATACAGAATAACACCCAGTGCTCATCCTGTCAAGTGCCCACCTCAGTGCCCATCACCCATTCACCCCCACCCCCCGCCCTCCTCCCCTTCCACCACCCCTAGTTCGTTTCCCAGAGTTAGCAGTCTTTACGTTCTGTCTCCCTTTCTGATATTTCCCACACATTTCTTCTCCCTTCCCTTCTATTCCCTTTCACTATTATTTATATTCCCCACATGAATGAGAACATATAATGTTTGTCTTTCTCCGACTGACTTACTTCACTCAGCATAATACCCTCCAGTTCCATCCACGTTGAAGCAAATGGTGGGTATTTGTCATTTCTAATAGCTGAGTAATATTCCATTGTATGCATAGACCACATCTTCTTTATCCACTCATCTTCGATGGACACCGAGGCTCCTTCCACAGTTTGGCTATTGTGGACATTGCTGCTATAAACATCGGGGTGCAGGTGTCCCGGCGTTTCATTGCATCTGTATCTTTGGGGTAAATCCCCAGCAGTGCAATTGCTGGGTCATAGGGCAGGTCTATTTTTAACTCTTTGAGGAACCTCCACACAGTTTTCCAGAGTGGCTGCACCAGTTCACATTCCCACCAACAGTGTAAGAGGGTTCCCTTTCTTCCGCATCCTCTCCAACACTTGTTGTTTCCTGCCTTGTTAATTTGCCCCATTCTCACTGGTGTGAGGTGGTATCTCATTGTGCTTTTGATTTGTATTTCCCTGATGGCAAGTGATGCAGAGCATTTTCTCATGTGCGTGTTGGCCATGTCTATGTCTTCCTCTGTGAGATTTCTGTTCATGTCTTTTGCCCATTTCATGATTGGATTGTTTGTTTCTTTGGTATTGAGTTTCATAAGAATGATTCTAATCAATAAAGTTCTGACAAGTGAAAATGATCTCTATAAGTGTCATGATCACTAATTTAGGTCTATATCACTGATATTGAAAGAGAAAAAGAACATGAACACAAAGTGGATCCACTGTGTGTAACTATGCTATAGGGAGAAACAAAAACTAATTGGAACATATTATAAATCTCAGTTGAGGCTCTGGTTGAAAACAGGCCATTCTTTCATAGCCATCAACAATTTCTTCTTCTTCTCTTAGGCCCAGCATATTCTCTCTTAGAAAGCTTCAGAAATAGTCAAATAGAAAAAGATCGTGCTCAAAGAAAAGGAAGAAACTCAAAATCAGTGCCATTCCAATCTGTTGGAAAGAGCTGACTGATCTTGTCATTTTTTTAGAGTAATTGACAACTATATTATGTCATTTGCTTCTTTGTATCCATCGATAGCAATCTGCCTTATATGAGTTTCCAGAAATAGTTATGCAAATTAATATATATTCTCATACCTGATTCATCATACGATCAAAGTCACATACTTCAAAGGCTTTTATTTTGAATTCAAGACCACTGTGGTTGTGATTCCATGTATTTTTCTTCCTGTGAAGATACCTAGGTCCTTAAATTCATGATGATGCCATCATGAATGTACTAACAGCTCTCCAATTTGGATAAATTACCCATTAGCACAGATACTTAGAAGTAGAATTAATTTGGACTTACTGCAATAGCTTCAAGCCATGGAGAACTCTAGAATGATTAGGGATGATTTTTTTTACAAGAAATGATTTATTAGATAAATCTGTAAAGACAAGAGGGGAGTATATTTTGGTGCAGAAAATTGGGTTGCCCAACATTTAGAAAATAAAAACTGCCATAGAAAAATCAGCAATATAAGCAGAGAAAAACAAAAATGAAAAACAAAACAAAACAAAACAAAACAAAACAAAACAAAAAAACAGGGAAGCTGCAACCTGGAGGTAGGTCTTCAAGGAAATGCCTGTATTAGAACTCGCCTTGTGGTTAATTCCCCTCCTCCTCTCTGGAGCACGATTATAAAGGTTAATCCCACCAGTATTTTCGTTGTCCTATTTTTAAGCAGTTCTAATTAGGATGACTCAGGTACCTTCCTGCTCAGTGATTATTTCTTGCCTTACCTGAATGTGCCTAATTCTAGACCATTACCTCTCCTTTTATGACTTCCAACTATAGAAAACAACATTTTCTCTTCCCTCCTACTTAAACTTCAACTCCAGAGTGTGGCTTAAAGATAACTGACCTTAATTTTCTTTCACTCAATACATTTCTGATCTTCTTCCATTAGCTCCACTTCATGTTCCACATCTTCAGGTCCGTAACATTTTAACTGATCTTTTTGAAATTTCTCTCCATGAATGATTTCGTACCACATTGTGAAGCACGGTCATTAGGACAATGCTATTACCTTACATTACTGTAGTGCTGAGAGTTCGCATAGATATAGCACAGATCAGCCCACTAAAGTTTGTGACTTTCCCCAGTTTTATTTCAGAGAACCCTTGCTCCCAAACAAGACAGGCTGAATGGGGAAAACAAGGTGTTTTGCAGTTAAAGCAAAAAGTCACCCATTTTACAAAATAGTGCCGCTTTATCCAAGAGAAGACTCGCAGAATCCTTAGAGTTCAAAGTTATTAGCAAGGCAACTGGTATTATCTCCTGTAGTGGCTATTTGCACAGCACAGCACTGTCCTGGGCATAAAAGAAGAGCCCATTTCCTAGCAATGTCCCTCCTGAGGACCATGAACAACCAGGCTTTGCCACGGTCTTGAAATGGGAGAAAGAAAACAAGTTTAACCCCTAGGCCTTATTCAGGAAAGGAGGGCAGAGCTGAGGCTAAGCACTAATTATAAGCCATTTAGAAGAAATGATTCTCACCTTAAGCCAGAGAATGGACATAATGCTAAGAAAAGAGTCTAGGGAGAAATCTGTGGCTCACCTACACCAAGCAACAAGACTTTTTTAGTAATGATTTTAAAAATCAACATTTTCAGAAATAACTATGGTAAGTGATGCTAATTTTCAAATTAAAGCAATAATAATTTTCTTACATTGTGGTAATTTTACATAAAAATAATGCTAAAATTATTGTTTATATAGTTGATCAAATGTCAATAAGTCCATAAATATTAATATTACTCATCCCAAGATATACTTTTTCTTATTTAAGAGTTTTTTTAAAAAACAACTCTTCTCAATTAGTTTAGATATGTTTTAAAATCTCCGCTCCTCTTCCTTCTTCCTGAACTGTTACACTCTCCATGATTAGTTTATCAAAAGTAAACAGGAGTTTACTTTTAAGAATTATGTGCTCAACTAAGTCTTCCATATCGCCCATCCTTCAAGAATGAATCAATTCCTTCACTTTACCACTTCTCTATATCGGACATTTCTAATACTGCACCTACTGTGTTATGTTTACATACAGGTCCATTTCTCCTACTAAAGCATGATACCTTAATATAATGATGATTGTATATCTTACACCAACATAGCCCCTGGTACTTTATGTTCAATAGATGTTTATTGAAAATATGGATATGTGAATGAAATGGGTAGATGGCTAGATGAGTAGGTGGCTGGGTACCTGGCCAGTTGGATATGCTTCCCCTTAAAATACGACATGATCTTTTTAGCACTTTAAAGAAACATAGTAAAGATAAATCTGTGAGTCATAAAATGATTGGTCAGAGTGGTCTAGCCCATCAGGAAGGGTAGCAGGGAATGTATATGAATCAGGAACAATATATATGAAATGTAATCTTTGTCATATCAACAGATAGAAAAGAACTTCTGAAAAAAAAAAAATGTCATCCCAAAACTGTATCTCCTGTTCTTAGGGCCAAGGATCTAATAACATGCTCACATAAGTGAAAACATTGTATTAGACTCTTCTGTTTTATAAAAACCTAGTTGTTCTATTTATGGGAATATGCATGAAAGGCCTCCAAATGCATATTCTTTAAAAATCAAATTCAATAACAACAATGAATATAAATAATGACAGCTGTGACTATGTCTTAGAAATTATAACACATAGATAAGTGTTTTCACAATCCACAGAAACACTTTAATACATTTTTATTCTTTAGTCCCATTTTTTTCCCAGTCTCAGTGGTTAACCAATGATATGCTCTGAAGTTTCTCTCTCATGCCATTGTCACCATCTCCAACAGAAAATTTTCTCCATCAGAAATTTCACCAACTTAGTCCATGGAAATCATTACATTTCTAGGCAACTCAGTTCAACTCTTCATTACCAGATCATGGTAGCCTCTCAGAACTCTGTTAATTTTCATTTTATGACTATTACACAATAGAGATACCCCAGGACCTAACGCAGTCAGCTAGACCCATGGGTGGAGATGAGCCTGAGGAAAGAGGGAATCTACAAACACTTGTAAGAGTATCTTTTTTAACTCGCCCTCAAATATGTATTGAGTGAATGATTTTGACAAATATTGAGTTATTCAGAAAAATTGTTTACTCTTTCAGAGTGCAGACACTGAGGTCAGTTGGACGTGGATTTATAAATGGTTCTTTTACTTAATTAGAATCCATTTCCCCTACTATAAAGTGGGAAAATACTGGTCCTTCCAGCATATAAATATTGTGCATATTCAATGGGACTTTTCAGATAAAACCCTAACCCAGGGTCTGGCAAACAAACAGTACACATTCAGTAAATATTATCTATTATCATCATTGCCATTTTTATGAGGCAATTTTCTAGGAAAGTGAGATTTTCCTTAAGTTAAAGTTTAAATAATGACTTGTCAATGTACTACCCCCCACCCCCACCCCACCACACACACACACAGATGTGCCTGGGATTATGGTCCCTATTGCTTATGACAAAATTCTTTCCTGGTGGTTTATCATGGAAGAGGCTCTTATTCTGAGGCTCAGGTCTTTCTGTGGAAAACATATTAATCTCCAAAGCTGTTTCACCAAACACTAGGATATGTGGCATAACCGGACCTCAACTTTGATGCACTGATTTTTAATGGAATATCAGCCATCTAATTCTGATTCCACTGGCAGAGTCTTGCATGCAATTCTGGTTTATGAGCTCATTACTTAACAAATATGATATGCTTCTTAATGAAACAAGATACTTTGTTTTACTTTCTAATAGTCTATATGAATTATAAAACAAAACCAAAAGTAAATATCAGAGGGAAGCATGAGGAATTGTCCTATTAGCACAAAACATGTCATACAAAGCTGTTTTCATTATAAATTAGCCTTTATTTTATTCCAGAGCTGCAGAGTCCTCAATAAACCCTCTCTGCCTCTGGTTCTCAAGGACAAGGGTGGGTCATTGGCTCAGGATGCCTTGACATCCTTCCCTGCATTTCTCGGCCTAGCCTCTGATTAAGTGCTTGCTGCTGAACGTTACGAGGTCATCCAGCACTGAAAAAACGAACTGGGAAAACATATTTAGTGCTATATTTATTAGTGTGGGTATGTGTACATTCATATATGTACACACACTCCAAATAATTTTAAATTAAAGCATTTTTAAAATACTTAATGGAGGTTAAGCAGCATTTTTAACCTCTGTTCAAGTTATTGAATGGCATATTAAAACCAATGTGGCTCTAATGTACCTTCTAATGTGCACTGCTGCTTTAACAAATTGCCTATAAATTTTAGTTGAATTAAGCCTATTCCTTGTACATTCATAGTAAGGTTAGGTTAATAATACATGAGGTTTCATTATATGCACCTTCCTTAATAATGTTTTTTAAGAAAGTGGGACAAGAATCTATGGGCAATAGTCTAGTAGGGGCCAGTAATATTTACAACCACAGATGAGAAAGGCAGGCAGGAGTCTGGAGGCTTACGAGTTCATCCCTCCTAACCTACCCCATGCTTCTCCCTCCATGCCCCACTACTCACACATACTAGCATGGAGCTTCTCCCCTGTGGTATATGATCTAGGTCTCTCAGATGTGTTTAAAGAAGTAGAAAGAAAGCTTCAGGTTGCAGCAGTGCATTTTAATGTGCGTACTGCAGAGCTGGCTACTGTGAAACATCTGTTTATGATAAAGATACTTCAGGATATGGGTCCTTTTTTTCAATGTAACTTTCACAGTAAGAGACAGTAAAACCCACCTAAAAAATTCAAAGTAATTTCTGAAGCTAGAATGCAGGACCAAAAAGAAAAAATAAAGGTCCACAAACACATTTGACCTTCCCATATGCTACACCCATGTGTACAGAATATCTTGTTTTGTCAAAAAAAAAATCCATTAGGCATTTAGATCACTATTTTCTTTCCTCCCTGGCAGGGTGAAAACTATATCCTCTCTGTATGTCACCAAAGGAGCACTCACAGACTTGCACTGTGCCTGAACCTAAATAGAAGAAAATACCACTGGGATATATATATATATTTTTTTTTTCTTTTTTTGAGAGAGAGAGAGAGAGCTTAAGCAGCAGGAGGGGCAGAGGGCAGGGAGAAAAGGAATCTGAAGTGGGCTCCACACCCAGCACGGAGCCCACCATGGGTTTCATCTCACAACCCTGAGATCATGACCTGAGCCAAAAGCAAGAGTCAGTTGCTTAACCGACTGTGCCATCCAGGTGCCCCACCCCTGAGGTAATTTTTAAATGTAACTATTTCTTACTTAGAGGAACACAGATGGAGCATATACTAGGGAGACACCGCCCTATGTGCCCAGGACAGAGCACTGAACAATGTGAGAAACATTAGTTATACTGTAGCCTGGAAAGGAACAAATGATCCAAAGACTCTTGGAAATGAGGTCAGAGAGAGATCATGGGTGTTACAGTTCATGTGGGCCATGTTTTCTACCCACAATAATGGGAAGTCAGTAAAGGATGAAGTGATATGGTTTAACTAAAGTTTGAACAGCATCCCTTTGGCTGCAAATTAAGAAATGACTAGAGAAGAATAAAGAGGAGAGAGAAAGTTTAGGATGCTTGTCAGCTAAACCAAAAGGAAGATAAAAATGGGTGAGTGGGGCAGTAAAAAGTGGTCCAGTTCTGGGTCAATTTGAAAGTAAAAGCAATAAGACTGACTTTGATAAAAGAGACCAGGGTTGTAGAAACAGAGGGGAAATCAGAGGAAAGCTGTAAGGATTTGGCTGAAAAGATTATAACCCAGAAACTACTAAGATAACATATCAGTTAAGCAGAGTTGAACACTTTTTCCCTTCTGAAATCCCTAAAAAAGAAATAAAAGAAAAGATAGAAGAGGAAATGGAGGTCAATGGTAGATGTCTGCAAGTAAAACCTAAGCATTTGCAGTAGAGAGGCCAACAGTAAGCTGATTGATACGAGTGGTATAAATCTAGAAAGAAAGGTTTAGAATTGAAGATTCCAGAGTTTTCTGAAGTCAGGTGTGAGGAATAGTTAACCCCCTCCCAAACCAGAAGATTTTCCCTCTTGCATTTTGAGAGAAGACAGTGAGTTTTCTCTTTAGAAGTTAAACCAGAGAGTGCATGGACTCGACAGATGCAGGGGAAAAGTGATACAGTGAATGCAGGGATTACATATAAGGGTGCCCTGTGATATTTGATTTCACATGTCAACTTGGGTAAACCTGGGGTCAGTTGTTTGATCAAACACTAGTCTAGTTGTTGTTGTAAAGGTGCTTTATACAGAATACAAGAACATTAGCCTACAGACAAAAGGGCCCACTGAGTGCTCAGAAGAATTATTTAACAAAAGCATATTGTTGTGAAATTGTCAGAAATGAGGGATATAGAAACAGAAGCTTCTAGATTGTAAGAAAGAAAAAAAGAAGAAAGAAAGAAAAATACAGGGAAAAAAATCTAATTGGCACTGCAAGAAGATAATGGTGAAATGATTTTTTGAGTGAAAGTGATTCTATATAATAATGATAAAATTTCAGGTAGTTATGTATGGAATAAAGTTTTTTTGCAGATATTCAAAATTCTAAAATATTATTTCTTCCCCGTACCCTTTCTCACAAGCTACTGGAGTGTGTTCTTTACCAAATACACATATAATATAAGATAAAAGAACACATAGGATTCAGGAAAGGGGTCCAACAAAGGATATACGTGAAGGAAATTCTCAGTACAGCTGATATATATACATATGCCTTATTGGTTCTGTTTCTCTGGAGAACCCTAGCATAGATACTCTTCTTAAAATTCCTGATTATTTCTCAGTGTCTTCAATTAAACCACTTACTCAGTGCAAGCAGTGTATAAGGTATTACATTAGTATGGTAGCTACACAAGTTGAATAAGATAATCCTTACTCTCAAGATATCAAAACTTCAACAAGGGAAATAAGCATCTACACAAATAAGTAAAATACAAGAATGTATTAAATACGATCATTATTTACACTAGTAGGGATGATCCTCATTCTATATTTTCCTTAAAAGGGAGGACAATTTGCCATAAACCTTTGGAGAGGAGTTTCATGACCAACGTGCTTAGGCAAATAGTCATGAAGATAATACTCTCCTAGAAAACCAATACCATCTGAGATAAATCTCAAAAAGGAAGAGGCCCGTGGGAGACAGAGGAGACCATCAGGGGAAGAAAATGGTTGAGTATGACTTTCCAATATTTTAATTTTTAAATTTAATTTGTATTTTTTATCAAAATTTACATGCAAATAGTTTAAAAAATCAAGTAGAATTTAAAGGCTCACAGTGTATAATAGCAGTCCTCTTGCCTGTTCACAGCAACCACCTTCATCTGGCTTTTATTTTTGTATTTCTTTATAACATCCATATATTGTTCCATCTCAATTTTGAAAATTTAGATTATTGTCTTTCTACAATAGAGGATGAGTACTCAGCTTTTTCTATGCCTCCTCAATAATCTCTTGATTTGGTTAAATCACATTCAGAGATTGACTATATGACTATATAAATCTATTTCACAGCTATGCCATATAATATGTTTTGATTATATTTCCTTTCTTGAATATTTTGCCTTTAATTAGTTTTGAAGGAATCTCTTAGATATTTCTAGGAATCAAAACTCTCCAATAGAAATATACTCAAGAAAAAAATAGGAAATATACTCAATAAATCTGTTTCTTTTTCCTTCTACCAAATAGGTTAACTCAGAGGAGGATCAAACCCTTGATCCTCCCATTCTGATTTGAGCCAGTTGATCTAGCTATATTCTAGGTGAGAACAAAAGACTCAATAGGCTTCACAACAGATAATCACTCAAAGGGATAGAACATTTGATCTAGTAGCTTTGGCTGGTTTATTTAGAAAAAAAGGATATGTAAATCATGGTGATTTGTGCAGGTGACTATCTTATTTCCAAAATAAGAGATATTAATAAATAGTAAAAGAAGAAAAGCATCATATTAGTATATAAAAGAAGTGACTACAAATTTGGAAAGATGATCCTGAAGCCAAAAGAGTGCAATGTATTATAGCAGTCATGTGGGCCATCTGCACAGCTCTCAGTAATTGTCCTGTTTACTAGGATACCTACCACCCCGCTCCTACCTTAAGGACTGGTCCCTAGAAGTCATGCTTCTTTTTAGTGATCCTAACACTCTTGGCCATAGCGAATTGCCTTAGGCACAGCCACCCTAACAAAACTGAGTCCATTAGAATTTCTTTCTTGGAATTGTAACCAGAAAGTAGGTAATTAAGTCTTTCTGTATTGCTAGAACAGTAATGAGGTAGACATTTAACCATGTAGAGAGGGAGACAGAAGCAGAGTGTGTTCTTCTAAAGAGAGAGAGAATATGGTAATGATTAAATGATTGAATTAATGGATATGTACCAATGGGAGATTTCTAGTACCTAAATCCTGACTGCATCGCTCCATATCAGGTTTAATGGGACAGTCAGTGATAATATAGCCCCCATATATGTTGAAACTGGTTCAAATTATTTTCTGATACTTATATCTCAAGAAGAATTAACTCTTCATCAACTCCATCTCATCCCTTTGGATTTATTTGTCCCACTGACCAATGTAAAAGGAAAGGCATGGCTCAACTCTCCTAAGCTGGATTCTTTGTCATGGCAAATAGGACTTCCATCCTATCCATTTCTGGCAAACGAATCTCCCTTTTGCTTGGTCCCTTGTTCCTTTTCACAGGCTCAGATAACTCAGAGCTGGTTGTATAGACAGATCAACCATTAGCACAGCTGTTAAGTAACTAATGAACATGTATATTTATCATGATATTATGATGGCTTTATTATACAGAAAGTATATTACTTTAGTAGATCATACAAAGGCAAGGAGAAAGCTATAGATAGGGTCCATCCTTCCGGTTGGCAAACCCATAAAAAAGATGGGTACAGTGAGACTAAACAGTAGTCTCTTTTGCCAATTTGGTGACATTTAAAAATAATTCTAGATAATCCTATATGGTGCCAGAACATATAGACCATTTAGTAAAAATATTTGGTCATATTTATTCAGAAAATCAGTTCATCATCTGAATATTTGGCATGGTATACATAATTAACCCAAGTTTTCCTTTCTCTGGGAAGCAAACTTTATCCTTGCTTTTATTAGTTTAGATTTTGTTCAGTTATAGGAAGGGGGTTTACTTCAAGTTGAGAAGTTAAATATAAGTTAGTCTCAATTATAAAATGTCTGATTGACTGGGATTCCTCTAAAGGGTCATCCCAAATATAACACCACAGATACACCAAATAATCTTGAGCATATTAAATAGTTATATCTGCATTTGATGACAATATAAGTACAATAATGTTGTTGGAAGTAAATTTTTTAGAAGTCCCAACCTCAAAACAAAGAGGAATCATCTGATATGGGATAATGAAAGGAAAGTCACCGTGCACTGAACATGTAACACATTTCTTTCTTACCTGGTTGACACTGATTACACCTTCTTCCTTGCCGATTAGGTAAACACAGGCACTGGCCACTGATTGGGTCACAAATGGTGCCCGGTAATGTCCCCAAGGAGTCACACTCACACATCTGGCAGCCTTGAAAATTGCCACTGGTCAAATTGTACCTGTGAGGCACACACTGATTACAGTGAAGACCTGTTACTCCTAATTTGCAAGGACATTGTCCTGTTGATTTGTCACACAGCAGAGAGCCATTTACTGTCCCAGTCTTATCACAGTTACAAGGCAGACAGAGGAAAGAATCATTTTGCTGGAGGTAGAAGTAGCCCTCCAAACATTCATTGCACTGTCTCCCTCCAACACTGGGCTTGCACATGCACTGCCCTGTCTTGGCGTCACAGACGGTCCCAGAGAGAGATCCAGCCATGTCACAGTCACAGGCCTTACAACTGGTGATGTCCAACCCGTAGAAGTGTTCTCTGCACGTGTCACACTGAAGTCCTTTGGCTTCTTTCTTGCACTCACACTGCCCAGAAAGCGGATTGCAGAGTTTGCTCACTGAGCCATGGAGGTTGCACTGGCAGGGCTCACATCCGTCATCATTAAAACTTCGGAGAAATTTATATCCAAAATTGCAATGATCGCATCTAAGCCCTGAAGATAAAATTTGTTTAAAAAAGTGAAAATGTTAATTTATTCGCGCTTTCAAGACAAACAATGCTGCTGCCAACGTTTAAGGCAGACACAAAATGTTAAGTGTTTTCTCCCGGGCGCTGCCATAGAGACCTGGTCATATACTCAAAATACATTAATGGTACTTACTTTGGCAGTCATATATAACTTTATTTCTGTGACATGCCTTATGAAATTTTATTACTTAACATATAGAGAAATGCTTACTGCAAATGTTGCTTCCGTTTTATATACTGAAGCTCTTTAACAAATATTACAACTATTATTTTTAATTATTTTATGTTAACAAAATGCTCGTGCAAGAGACAATGAAATTTTCAAAGCTACATTGAAGAATTACATATTACCACATTAGTTATTTTCCCGGAAATCAGATGATCCTACAATGTTTAATAAAATGTTAAGCTGATAGCTATTTTTGTGTAATAATATCTATACTTCCGAATATCACACCTTTAATAATTAATATAAATAAAACTTATCCGGAGCAATTTTTGTTTCAATGCTTTTATGTGCCCCTATATTTTATTATTTTCAATTAATATAAATTATGCTCTCCTTGGCTCATAAAGCAATCACATCGCTTGTCGTATTGTGTGATTCAGGACATTCCTCTTTAAACACTAAGTAAATTCTGGTGTTGCATTACTTCTATTTAAAGGAGTACATATATACATTTCACAAACAGAGAAAAATGTTTTATCACCTAAACTTAAATCTCTGACAACTTAGGTTAGTTTCAGAGAGAGTATTAAAAGGAAAGAGTATAAAACAAAAATTTTTGAATAGTAAAGGTTAAGATGCAAAATGCTTCCTTTAGACAGTTTCTGCATATCTGTGGGTTTAAATAACTGACTACGTGGGGTTGAATCAATGGAAACATTTATTTCAAGCTATGATCGCAATAAAAAAAAATTAGTCCTAAAATAACAGTCAAAAACACACTCAGGAACTCAGATGTAGAAAAGCATTTCTTAAACTGGAAGGAAATGCATAATATATATGTATATATATGGATAAAAATTCAAGAACTCCAATGGAAGGCAAGTTCTTTAACAGTGATGAATGACTCACCTAAGGCATATCATTTAATTTCAATAAGGAAAATAAAAAAGGACCACTATTGCTGCAAATTTTAAAAATAACTGTATTGTTAACAAGAATTATGACTCATTTTGAACTATTAAAATTGGTCTACATGGATTCATATCATATCAGTTTTAAAAATATGCGCAGTGCTTATTTGAATATGCCATACATATTCCTGACAGGCAATCTATTCCTAACGATACTCAGGAAGGCCTACAGGGCATCACATTCGGTGTTAACAAGTGCAGGCGAGTTAGCACACTTGGCATTTAATTCACATTCTTCTCCCTTTTTATTCTAGATGAATGACCTACTTTAATAAAATTATTGGTGCTAATGTATTTTACTGGTGATAGAATCATTAGTAAGATTTAACAGTTTTGTTAACTCTCACAGTTTGCTTTCTGAAGCGTATACAACATACACTGGTATTTTCAGCTTTTTTTCTTATTAACAAGGTAAAATTGAATGAGGGCATTTGCTAATCTTGTTAAGAAAAGAAATGAATTTATACACATATCGAGTTTACATTTTTATTAAAAATGCTGGATGTACAGAAATAACTCTAGAAATAATATCACAATGATGATTTAATCTTCAAAAATATATGTATTTATGTTTTTCTGCATAAAACTATCTGGATCAACAAAAACCATAAATGGCAGGGAGGTCATAACAAATTCTAAGTAAAGGGTAAATTTTGATTTACCCTCTTTTCTTAAGCTCTGGGATTTAAGCATCACAGGAAAGATTTCATTGATACAGAAAAATAAACATTTCATTGTCTTTAACATCTCTCCTTCAATTTTGTTTTCAGATCATGAATTTAAAACATATATCATATTAAGGAACAAAGGATGACAGAGATTGAATTCAAAGGTCTTGGAATTCATTTAGCATCACAGATAGCACTTATAAAGAGATACGTTGCTCTTTACAAGTTACATATTCTTTTTCTCCAAAAAGTTAGTTTATGTAAGCTTGAAATGCATAAAGGCAGGCTGTGTTAAAGGTTTTGATGTAATCTTTCTTTAAACCAGGGAAATCTTGTGTACTATCATTAGCCATGTCGCTATTTTTTTTATTAAACTAAAATGAAATGCTTGTCTGGTTGAATTGTATAAAGTGAGGTATGGATATCTACCTATAGAAAAGATAAAGAATTAGCTCCAGAGTTATTGTACAGAAATGAAAATGTTCTTCAGAATATGTTCATCTGTATGTGTATATATATGTGTATGCATTTGTGTGTGTGTGACTGCCAGGCATGTTTTCATTATTATAAGGTTCAGGTTAGTGTTAGAAAAACCACGGAAGACTTGGTGTCTTGAATGACAATAGAAAGGCAAAGGTCTTTTTTAAACTTCCTATGTGAACCAAGACATGTTCAGTTAAAATACAAGACTCACTTCATCAGGAAACTTTCCTCTCATAATATTCTCATATATCAACATTTCAAAGTGCATTATGTACATAGTGCATTTTGGGCACTTGATAAATTTTGTCCTTATGTGGCCGTGGTTCCCCTCAAAAATGCTGGATGTAATAAATTGCTATAATCAAATCTAATTTCTGAAAAATACCTGTGGGAGTAACAAACAAAAAAGCAGGTCTTGTATAAAAAAAATGATAAATAACACCGAAGGTAGCTGTTTATTATAATCAGCTTGGCACTGAATTACAAAATTAAAATTATGTGGCCTTTTATAACTAACCCTACCAATATACATGATCTGTGGAATTATGTTGACTTATTTTGCATTTCATAGGAACAGTTCAAAGAAATATAATAGAAAAAAAATGGAAAGATTTATCACAAAGGACCCTGTAGCACAGAATATTTTGAAAAAATCCATTTATTTTGGTCTATTAAGAAAACTAGCATGGAAATGATTTGCTTAGAACTCATTAAGTGTAAAACATTTTGAAAAAGTGCTAATTTTCTAAAAGAAACATCTATGCAGTAAGCAAATTATATTTTTCTATGACTTATTAGTACGGGACCATGTGAACTAATGCATCTGCAGAATAAAGAAACTTCTAAAGGGTTGATTAAACTAAGCTTCAAGCTGTAGTTTGATAGAATTATTAATTTAATCATTTTTAGACAGTTAATTTCATCCAAATTGTTTTTTTTTTTTTCCAGCTTGCCTTGAGCCAGGAAATTTGCTTTACTCTCCAGTTAAGAAATCAAATAGAGAATTTTATTCAGATGGTAATAGAGATGTGACTGTAAACTTTTGCATTACACATACCAATAACATTTGCTTTGCACTTGCACTGGCCTGAATTTTGGTGACAGGTAATATCTCCATCCACTGTCCCAGAGGTACTGCAGTTACAGGCACTGCAGCCATCAGGATCCGACTCTTGTAGATTGTAGAATCCATTTTGGCACTGATTGCACTGTCTGCCAGACACATGTCTCTTACAATTACACTGGCCTCCAATCTAGAGAAGATACAACATTTTGTAGAATGATGAACGTATCTATTTTTAGATAATTTGCTCATTAGGTACAAGACAGGAAGGGAGGGAGGAAAAAACTTTAAACAGACAAGAAGGTAATAAGGTACTTTTCCTCCTGACACAAAACATGGAAAGCTTCAGCAGGGTGAAGATATAGAACCGAGTGAAAATAAACCCCAAAGAAGTCAGCAGCATGTGACTAAAAGTGAAAGGTGGAATTAAGCACTAAAGCACCAGAGAGAAAAAGCAAAATATAGTCGTGTGGAGATTGAAAATAGAAAAGAGCCAGCAGTTAATTTGGTCTCACGCTTTTACCTCTCTGTTTTGCTCCCCCTCACCTACTATCCCGTTGACCCAAACTTGCTTGATCCATGCCAGGTACTTAAATTAAGGACAGATCTTTCTACGGGAATATCATCCTGTCAAGGTCTTTACAATGTTTAAAATAAAGTTCTTTGTTAATAGAACCATTTGTGCCTCCGGATACGAACCCTGATGACTCTAACAACAACAACAAAAATTCTGCTTTTAGGAATATTTCAGCATATTTATGGTTCATTTGTAACATGACTTAGTCACTTTTGGTATATTTAGCTGATTTATAGTGCGGTAGAAAATGCAAAAATAGTTATTTGTTTCAGAGTACTGTCAAGTAAAAGAACAGCTGAAAAAGGAGCATTCTTCTCAAACTACTGTTTGAAAATGAAATATACAGAATATATAATGCTTATCTACTATACATAAATAATACTATGTTCATTAAAAAGAGATAATTAAGAGCCTAAACTTTTCAGAAGGGAACATGTGCATATAAAACATGAAAAATATGAGAAATTTAAAAATAACTTAGGACTTGAAAAAGAGATGCCAATGTAGACATCAAATCAAATCTCCTAGAAAGTCACTGGCATTTCTCCCCCTGATTTCCTTTCACACGAACTTAATCTAGCTCTCCACAACTGGTGGCAGGGTTGTCACAAAGGAAAGTAACCTACATGTAGAAAGGTATGGCTTGATTTACCTTTAATCGCAGGTGTACTCAAAAATATCAGGTTGGGATTCAGTTACAAAGATGTAGAGAAGGTTTTTTAATTAAGGAATTTTAAGAAATCTATCACTGCCTCATTTTCCTCATCTGAGTTATAGGGAATACACTGGAATCATTATTTAAGGCTAAAATAATTTATATGAAAATGTTTAATACTCTGAAAAATAGAAGTGTATACATGCACCAAGTGTGATTGTACATAATAATGAACCTTGGGCAGCCTCAGTGGCTTGTGGTTTAGTGCTGCCTTCAGCCCGGGGAGTGATCTTGGAGGCCCCGGGATCAAGTTCTGCGACAGTCTCCCTGCATGGAGCCTGCATCCTTCTGCCTGTGTCTCTGCCTCTTCCTCTCTCTCTCACTCTCCCTCTCTCTCTCTCATGAATAAATAAATAAATAAATCTTAAAAGATAACAATGAACCTCAATATCAAGGATATATATATATAGGTCCATAAAGATATGCAAAGACCATGAATTATCTCTTTGTACCCAGCTACGTTCCCTGTCTCCACTTTCACTGAGTCCCATGGAATCCAGATCATTACTCAAGACAGAGATTTGATTTGGTCTGCAAAAATATATGGCATTTATTGATGGGTATGTGTTTTATATAGTCACAAAAATCTAATAGATCTCTGATTACACGCTCTCCTTCAAATAAGATAAAACAATTTTACTACCATTTCCAGAACCTACAAGTTTGTATAATACATATAAATTATACTTTCTTTAAGTAAGCTATTCCTTAAAATGTAGTTTAATAGTAAGTGATAAAAGTTCTTTAATTTTTTTAAAAGTTTTCATTTTAATCAGTTTCTCAAAATTCACCTGAAAGTACAAATTTACTTCTACACGACTCAGCTTCATTTATTTTTTAATATTTATTTATTTTTATTTTAGAGAGAGAGAAGCATGCACATGGAGGGGCAGAGGGAGAAGGAGAGAGAAGCCTCAAGCAGACTCTCCGCTGAGTGCAGAGAGCCCAATGTGGGGCTGGATCCCAGGACCCTGAAATCACGACCTGAGCCAAAATCAGGAGTCAGATGCTCAACTGACTGAGCCACCCAGGCACCCTCAGCTTCATTTACATGATGGCATTTAAATCTACTTATATGCTAAAACCAATTCTGTCCACCAAGAAGCAGAGAGAAGGGTGTGCTTCTCCCCTTTAAAAATACACTTCTAAAAAGTCAGATACCACACTTTTCTGTTTCTATGCTTTTGGGTAGAATACTTTTACACTAACCCAGTTAAACAATATAGCCCTGAATAAGTCTCAGGATGAAAGGCACAACAGTAGGGACTATAGTTCATGATATTATAATAGTATTGAATGGTAACAGGTAGTAGCTAAATTTGTGGTGAGCACAGCATAATGTAGATAGTTGCCAAATCACTATGCCATACACATGAAACTAATATAACATTGAATGCCAAGTACACCTCAATATAAATACATAAATACATACATACATGCATACATACACACACTCCTATAATTATTATCCCCAGGAAGAAAAGTTGTATTCACTTAAAAACACAAAAAACAAAAAGTCTTAAGAAAGAAACAATATAAGAAGGAAGTAATACAATAGGAAAAATAAAAATCTCAAGAAGAAGATTGAAAGAGAAAGTTGAGAAAACTCTTAAAACTAAAAAGGATAGAGATGAAAAACAAAACAAAAATAGAGCATTTCCAGAAGGACAAAAGTAGAAAAAAATGAGAGATGAAATTGCCAAAGAATTAATACAAAATAAGTATTTTTCCAGACATTAAGCAACAGTTTAAAAGGGCTCACTATATGCTAGCAAAATTAATGGGTTGGGGGGGAATAATATACATATAATCCCATAAAACGTTCAAATAGCAGAAATAAGCAAAAGGTACAAAAATTTCCAGCCAAACAATAAATCCCATATAAAAGAAATATAGAATATCACTGCAGTGTTCTATAATATCATTGTAACTCAGAACATTATATCATAACTTCCAAATTATGAGTAAAATTATTTTCCAATCTTGAATTCAATACCAGGCCAAACTATTTGTTACCAATGCAGAAAAAAAAAGTCATTTTTCAGATTTGGAAGGATTTAAAAAACATAACTCCCTCTCTCAGGAAGCTAATGGGAGATATGATTCCACAGATAAAATAATAAACAATAGCAATGACAATGCAAGGCATGGGATCAAGGAGATGAAGATTCAGAAGCATGTGGAAAGTCTCAGGCTAATAGCTGAATAGGAGGCCCAAACAGCCACTGGTCCAGATTAGATCCAAAGAATGGAATATTCAGAGAAGGAGGTGGGGCTGTACAGATGGAATAATTTTACTTGGACATATTTAAAAATTAAAAAATCCTTATAATTATGCATGTAGCAAAGATGTCAGCATTTTGAGGGATAATTAGGGACAGATGTGTAGAAAGCTAAATGGATATAAGCAAAGGAATTATTCAATATTAAATTATTGTATCATTATTACATTATTAAATATAGGCAGAATAAAAGATGATGGATATTTTTGAAGATAGAGTCAACATGGTTTGCTGGTGAGTTATAGATAGCTGCTAAGAGAAAGACGATTCAAAAATGATATCATAGCTTTTGACATGAACAACTGGAAGGATAGAGTTGCCATTAATTAAGATGGGAAAGGCTATGAATGAAGCAGATTTGGAGGGAACCAGAAGATCCTTTTGGGACACATTTGAGATATCTGTTAGTCTTTAATTGAGATATTGAGTCTTAAATTGAAAATATTGTGGAATTCACTTCAGCATTGCCTGTGTATTGACAACATTTGATATTAAGTATCATCAAGTGAACAAATATGGATAGAGGAAAGATCCATAAAGAGGGTTGTGGAGATAAATAAGTATCAAAAGAGTTTTGAAATGGAAAAAATAACATTATGTTTATTTGCTTAAAGGGAGGACAAAGCACAGGCATCCACATTGATAATATAACGCAAGGGAAGGAAAAGTCAAGTACAGGGCCCCAACTTACCAGGTAGTATGGCCTCTTCTTTGGGAAGTTGGTGTCTGCCATTTCTAGCCTTTTCCAATACTGAGTTCCTCCTAAGTTAAAGCATGTTTCCCTCTTCTGTTACCCTACAGCATTTGTTGCTCTATTATGCCATCCTACCATTTTCCAGGTCCTAACTTATAATCATCATATGCCTATCTGAAAGTATGTCTTCCCAGTGTACTGTATTGGCCCAGTAATCAAAGGGCCATGACCTTGTGCACATTTCTACCACCCACAGACCCAACAGGATGCCTGACACATAGCAGGTACCCAATAGGTTCATTTTGAGTAAATGAGCCTTTGATTTTCTCAAGCATTCCTTTGCTTATAGCAACATCAGCAACAATTTTTTGAACAGTTAGTTATAATATTGCAGACAGAGCGCTACAATGTTTTGTGTATTTTTTCCTATTTATTATCAAATAATCCTGTGAGGCACTATACTTCCAAAGGAAAATTAAGTGACTTTTCCAAGACCGACCCCAAATGGAAACCAAGGGCTGTATGTATGGCTGCAATCCTGCGTGTTCATGCACTACGCAATTATGCCTTAGAATATAACACTCGCTCCTATTGTGTATCTCACCTAAATTCCTTAATCATTTGGACGTGGCATAATTACTCTGCTCTCTAAATCTACCTAAATCTTAGTTTATTTGTGTATAAAATGAGCATAATTATATCTACAATCTGTTGTCAGGATTAACTGAGACTATCAAAATAAAAGTATCTAGTATCATCTCTGGATCATAGTGAGTGCTTGGTAAAGGTAAGATATGATGATTACTTTGTATATTTCATACTGGTATTGAACAAATAGTAGACGGTAAATTCATCAAGTGACTAATAGTTAAACTTTATTCACCCTTCTAGAATACCTGATGGATGTGTGGCAGGCAAAAAAGTAAAAAGGCCAATCATTTGCATCCTGCGCAAGGACCCTGAACAGTTTGGATGTTCCTCATCTTCTCTCTTTTATTCATTCCACTCCAGCTACATAGGATCTTTTATGTTCCTTGAAGATATTAGGGATGTTCCCACCTCAGGATGCTTGCATAGGATACCCCCTCTACCTGTGACTCTTCTCCCAGATTTCAACCTAACAAACCTCCTTCTGGTCTATAGTCAAATGTCACCTTCTTCATGAGACCTGTCTTGACTATATATCCCAAATAGCAAGTCCTTTCCCTACAATAGCACTCCCGAGGTGTCCTATACTGTCCAATTTCTTCTATAGCACTTAATTTAATACATAAACTTACTTCTTTTTACATTGCCTGATATTGGCCTTTCTCGTCGACTCCCCAAGCTCCATTACAATGGAAGCCCCACAATAGTAGGAGTTTCAGCCATTTTACCACTTGTGAAATGCATGAGACTTAATTTTACAGAAAAAGAAACCAAATCATAGACAGACAGGTAGGAAGTGGCCTACCTCCCAAATCCATGCTCATGGCCACCATGTTAAATTCACTCTGCTTGTGATAAGTCACAAATCTAATGATAGAAGCAGGAAGTCAAGGTAATGGCATCTCCCCATGAGGAGATGGACAGATGGATGCACAGAGCAGAATCAGGCAAGCATTCCAGTTATCATTTTGTGGAATTTCTCTGAATAGCACTGATGTTTGCTAATGGCTGCTATACATTGCCTTGTGATCACACTCAGGACTTCTCCATTTTGGACCATACCACAAAAGCCTGCTGGGCCAGGCTATGTAGCACACAGCCCATTGTGTGACAATATGAACAATGAATTTGACAGGGATATTAGTGACAGTCAAAAAGAGTAAGATTCTGCAATAATTCACCTTTTCAGCTCTCTTCTACATTAACGGATGAAATTCCGTCAGGGTGAATTCAAGGCTTTGGATAATCCATATATAATTCTTTTGTGTTTAAGAAAATATGAAGTATGATTTCAAAATTAATAAATTGGGTGAACACAGCCAATATTTAGCAGAGGCTCTCTATGTAACAGAGAGTATATTTTAAGTAACTTAAAGCAACACTTTTAAAACAGCAGAAATAGATGTCTTCCTATGTACTCATTTGCCTGGTGGTAGAAAAAAATCTACTGTGCTATAGATTATATGTTCTCACTGAACTCACTAACAGCCAATGAGATAATGTTGATGTTGCCAAGCAGAGTAAGAATTTGAAAAGCAAACTCAAAAGTTTAAGAACAGGAAGTCTATCCTGGAAATTAAGGTGGATTGGAGGGTATTGTTTGAACAAAAAAGAAATACAAATGAGGGCAAAAAAGACATCTTCTAAGCAGTGAGTACATTCTTTAGAAGAGTCTTTTCTTTTATAGAGACTATAGACTTTTCTTTTGTAGAAATTCTTTAACTTGTATTTTCCCTGTTGAGGAACTCATGGATTCACATCATTACTCGATAAATGTTTGCTCACATACAGTATGCACCTTGTAAGTCATATAAGATATTATAAGAGAAATACCTCCCAGTTCCCACCACTTCTTCCCTCAGAATTGCAATCAGTACCCAGCATGAACATATAGAATGATTTCTATGAATATGTTCCTCTCCCCCTATTTAATTAAACTATCAAATTAATTTTCATCCACAGCAATTCTGATCATGATACTCCTGTGGTATTTTGTAGATGTGTTAGATTTAGAGAAGAGGACACACTTTCTGTAAATAAAATAAAATAAATAAAATAAAATAAATAAAATAAAATAAAATTTGTTTTGATTTTTATTATCACCAGGTGCTAGCAATTCCAAACAATCCTTGTGATACATTACTCTTCCTCGTTGGGTGGACTGCTTCCACTCCCCTCTCCACACTAGAAACACCACTATGTCACTTCTGTGCTCATGGGTATTCAATAGCTTCCTATTGTTACTGAACAAAGTCCAAATTCCATGATGTTGCCTCAACATGCTTCTCTAGCCCCTCATAATATATGCTACCTCAGTGATAGTCTCAGAGTTTCTATAGGAAGGACTGGATGGAAGCAATCTGGCTAGAAACATTGCACATGGATTTGTTTTGCAGCTATGTTTGCCTTTTCTGTTTTTCATTTTGCACTACGTCTGATCTCTGTTACAATACTGAATAGAAATTGTAAGAAGAGGAATGCCTGAGTGGCTCAGCAGTTGAGCAACTGCTTTCAGCTCAGGGCATGATCCCGGTCCTGGGATCGAGTTCTGCATTGGGCTCCCCACAGGGAGGCTGTTTCCCCCTCTGCCTATGTTTCTGCCTCTCTCTGTGTGTCTCTAATGAATAAATAATAAAATATTTTAAAAAATTGTGAGAGAAAAGGTCCTTGTTCTATTCCTGATCTTAGGGAATGTTTAATGTTTATTGTTAAGTACGATGTTAGCTGAAGATTCTTTCAGATGCTCTTTTCAGTTTAAAGAATTTCTCTTCTATTTATAGAGTGAAGACCACATTTATCATGAAAGTGTTTTGATTTTTTTCAAAAGTTTTTCAACACCTATTGAGATTATTATACGGGATTTAGGAGGTTTATTGCATTAACTGATTTTCAAAAATTAAACCAACCTTGCATTCTTGAAATAAATGCCAATCAATCTTGATGTGTTACCTCATTGCAGGACTGACTTGCTATTATTATTTGGCATCTATGTTAACATGGAATGCTCAAATGGACTTATTTTAAGTGGTTTGTCAGGTTATGGGATTATTGTTAGGTAGCCCTCACAAAATGAGTTGGCAAGTGTATACTATTCCTCAGTTTTCTAAAAGTTTATATAGGACTGATAAGATTTATTCCTTTATGTTATCACAGAATTCACCAGTGAAGTCATGTGGGCCTGAAGTTTTCCTTCTTGAAAGAGGAATTTTGAAATTTGAATTGTGATTACAAACTCAATGTTTTTAACTTATACAAAGTATTCAGATTTTCTATTTCTTCTTTGATTTGTATTAATGTTCTATTTCTTCTCGTGTTAGCTTCATGTTAGCTTCCCATTTTATCAAAGATATCAAATTAGGAGAGAGTTATTCATGTTATCCTGGATGTTTGTAGAATATGCTGTGAGGTCCATTTTTTTTTTTTTAACAATTTCTAATGTTGGCAACTTGCATTTTCTCTTCTTTTTTTTTATTTTCTCTTCTTTTAATTGATGAATTCCTTTTGAAGGAACTTTGAGTTTATTCATTTTCACTACTTTGTATCCAATTTCTATCTGGCTAATTTTTCAGCTTTCCTTTCCCTCTTTCATCTATTTATTCTGTGTTTCATTAGCTTTGTTTTCCTTTCCCATCATCAGTCTTGTGGTTCAGGAAATAGCTTCACATTGATGCCTGGCTGCTTACCTGATGAACAGTCATTTTATCATTCATTTCTACTTGTTTAGGGCCTCTTTTCTGGTTTTCTAAGAGACTTACATTACCCATAACAAACTGAGTTTGGATAAGTACAGGAAAAGCTGAGTTAGTGCAGTTGAGCAATATGGTGAATAGGTGAAAAGTGGAAGGAAAGATAGGCTTTGATGAATAAAGTAGGTTGAAAAAGGAGGTGAAATGGGTACCATGACATAAGATGGCAAATAACAAGAGCTTTCTTGGGCTTGCCTTTTTCCCATATATTCTATACATTTACGTTAGGCAATAAAAGTTGAAACAGACCCCAGACGAATCAGGAGCAATGATTATATGTCCACAGAATCCTTAAGCTTTTCCAAATCCTAACATACCAACAGAATTAAATAGCAAAATAAAAAAAAAGTCATGAATATTTATAACAAAACTAGGTGACCAGCTATCCCGAGATACCTCCAAAAATGTAGCAAATGGGAACAAACCATCAATAGTCACAAGACCTGCATGGTATCACTATCTGTGGGGGAGAAAGCAGAGAGAAGTCACAGAGCATATAACTTCTGGAGGACCTAAAAACTAGAGAACCCAAGACGTAGTGCACCAATTTGAGAATGGGCAATTGAATCGGAAAAGGATTTCATTGACCCAGCAGCAGTAATTGCAAGAGATCTGCCGTGGGAATTAAAGTCTGGAGTAATCCAGTTTCCATGAGCTTTCAAAACAGACTAACCTGGACACACTTCTATGGCAAAGCCCCACACTTAGGAGAAATTAATGAGAGTGGGCAGGCACAACTGACAGTTAAAGCAATACACACCTAAAGAACAGAAATCCTAAAGTCAAGATGGGTTTGTCATTGGCAATGAAAAAAAAATAAATCTTTACAAAGTTTCTTTTAAAATAATGATAGTAAACAAGGCATTTCAGGCAAGATCAATTTAATTCATTGGTTTCTGTTTCTGTTATTCACTATTATGTACATCTTGACTAGCACAGCGCCTGGTACATCATAGCATGCCTAAGAAATATGTTAATTGATTAAGTAAATCAATTAAAGTCAGTTGTTATGTAACTGAAATGTATCTAGGAAATACTGTCAAATATAACAGGAGTTTTAAAAACACTTTCTACTCAATTTTGGTAGAGAATTATAGACTACATGCTCCAAATTCTTCTTCACTCACGTAAAAAAACCTATATTTTCATAGTTTTCAAAATATTCATCTCAATCAAGCAATAGCATTTTTAAATACTGAAATTTTTGGAATACACAAATCTACAACATATATTTAGGATATCCCAAAGTTGAATTTTTTGATTATCCACAACCAGATAACTCAGACCTATAGAATTAAAAATCCCTGAAGGTTGAGCCCAGGAATCAGGAATCTTCATTTTTTAAAAAGTTTCACTGGTAAAAAAAAAAAAAAAAAAAAAAAAAAAGTTGCACTGGTGATTCTTATGAACACTAAGATTTAAGAATTAGTGCTTTAAGTACTTGCTACCTATTCTATCACTGCTCTAAGTCAAGTACTCCTTGGGATTCAGTCTCTTTTTTCTCCTGAGTTAATCATGCATCTCATTAAATTATTGACAGGTCCATCACCAAGCATCAAAGAAACACCATCTTCCTGAGCTGAGTCAATACTGAAGTATTCATACTACTAATCATCTGAATGTAAATTCTGATAATATACTAATTTTAGCAATTTTTAAAAAGCATTTATGAAACATCTAATCATTTGCAGCATTTCTGGTGCTTTTAGGGAAAAACACATCTATCTATCTATCTATCTATCTATCTATCTATCTATCTATCTCCATCCATCTACCATCTGTCTATCAATCAATCTTTACACAGTATATTTTCCCTGCTAGGAGCTAGCTCAGCCCTGATATGTGGACCCTAAAAACTACTCATATTTCTGGTATAGATACATCTTTCCTTAAGCTTCTGATTCTCTTAAGAAGAAATGTCCACATTAATATAATAGGCTACCTTTGTAAGATACTCATTCCAGTTCAAAAATAAATAAATGAATCTGCGGTGGTTTCTGCCACATATAAATATCACGAATTAGAGAATGCCAAGTGAATAATGTACATCATAATACTTGTTTCCATTTAAGTGTTTTGTGATACTGCTGTTTATCATCTTGCTCAGCTGTCGAAAATACTCATTTGAAAAGAAAGGCTCCTACATTGGTGTAAAACCAAGATGTGTTTTCTTTTCCATTCTACAATGTCTGTCATTTGTCAGGCTGGTCTATTTCTGTAGCTTCCCTTCCCCTCCAAAAGGCAGTTCCGAGAAACTGCTTTCCAAACTTCCCCACCACAATCTCTAAGGAGTAATGCAAAAAGGTAAAATACTGAAGCACGCGGAAAGTGATAGTAGGAATGGAATACATTTTTTCTCAATACTTTGAGTGTTCAAGATGGAAAGAGTGTAAAGAGGTTTCCCACACACTATTGTTCCCAGCAATGTTACATACTTGAATGGTTTTAAGAGGAAGTACTATAATTACAATCCTTCTAGTTCTCAAAAGGGTATAATTTCATATTGCATCATCCCCCCCAACTTTTTTTTTGGCTGATTTAGGTCTCTTTCGCTCAGAGATTAGAAGCTATAACCTGTGAAAGATGCATGCAGTATATGTCACCATGTTAAATTAGAACATTTCACAAATGTCATCTGAATGCCACAACTATACAGTATAGTCTTATTATAATCTGCTGCAAAATTAATATAGTAGTTATTAATAATAAAGTGTTAATAAAACAATAAAGTGTTTTGATTTTATCAATATGAAATATCTCACGGTAGCATTTAAAACATATTTCCAACATGAGTAACTACATTCTCCATGTTGATAGTTAATGTAGTACAGAAATATGCTTTTAGGAAAGTTAACTTATTTAACAATCATTTTTGTTTTATTTTGGTAAAAGTGATCAAAGTTGTGAATTTACACAATAGAATGCCTGCTTACTATTATGTTAGTTTGCTGAACCACTGAAAAAGGAAATCTCAAATATATTGAGAGGAAGATGTCCATATGAGATGATAAAGAAATTAAATAAATCAGGCCTAAAAGAAAATAGCTCTACTAAATATTCAAATTAGCTTATTTGTAATATAATATGCTGAATCTTTGGGATAAACTAAGTACTAAGAGAGCTATGTTACCTCTTTAATATCACCCAAATCTCCATTTGAGAATTATATCGGTTCCAAGAAATTAATTTGCCAATTATGTACACATTTTCATTTCCTAAATATTTAGAAATTCTAAAAAATGGTCAGGATTAAATTAGTAGGATTTGGAATAATCTTGAAACAAATGGATGTGTTTCCTTCCTACTTTTAGATAGTATGTAAATATCCAGATGAGCAATCAGCTGTGGATTCCTCTTATGTCTCAGTGCTAAGAACAGATGTTTAACTAAGACCCAGCAGCTCTAACCTCAAGTTGAGCTTTAGAAATAATATGAGTCTTGAATTTCTGCTCTACCCCATTATTACTTGTGTGATCTTGGAGGAGATACCTAATTTCTCTGAGATTCTGTGTCCTTAACCACACAATGGATAAATTAATAATTCCTTTACCAACTTTGGTAAGGACTGAATTAATTGACTAAAAGTGCTTAGTATAATCCTTCACACATGACAAATGCATAACAAATAGAACCTATGAGAATTTACAGACTAGTTTTTATCCTCACGCATTTTAAGCAATATGTCAAATACCTGCCAATCTGTTTCACACATTTCAAAATGTGGGACTCTAATACACAGCACCAAAACCACATGCAGGTAGATAAAAGTGGAGACCAGTCCTTCAGCTCACCAGGAGTTTAAATATTCCCCAATCCTGCATAACACTGAGGAACCCAGCATCCTTGCCACCGGTTCTCCCTTGATACTGGGAGTGCATCTGCCTCTGGAAATGATCAACACATTAGTTTGGCAGAAGAAAGGAGGCTGCCTACAATCTGTCTTGCATGAATTAGTATCATAAACACACACAGACACACACACACACACAAACACACAAAGGGTCAGTGATGTACCGAGTATTTTTAAAAATAAACTTACCATACCTTTGTGTATACTGATATTGAAATAAATGTTTTCACCTTTTAATCATAACCCCAAGAAGATACACATGCACAGACACACAATACACACGCACACATATTGCCATCCTACGGTGGTTGCCCTTGCTAAGTCTTAAAATACTCATATTTTGTGTTTTTTTTTAATAAATTTATTTTTTATTGGTGTTCAATTTGTCAACATACAGAATAACACCCAGTGCTCATCCCGTCAAGTGCCCACCTCAGTGCCCGTCACCCAGTCACCCCCACACCCCCGCCCACCTCCCCTTCCACCACCCCTAGTTCGTTTCCCAGAGTTAGGAGTCTATCATGTTCTGTCTCCTTTTCTGATATTTCCCACTTATTTTTTCTCCTTTCCCAAAACCGCCTTCAAAATCTATAGTCCCTAAGCATCCTTGATGCACTATTGTTCTTTATACTTGCCTCCTCAGCTGGGAGCACCTAGAAAGGCCATAGTTATCTTCTCATCCACTTGTCCCTGGGGCTTCTCTCTCACACGTACTCATGAACAAGTATTTTCACCTTGCATGCAAGCTGGTTCTCCTTCCATCTAGATCCAAACCTCCTTTGCTGACAGGTGCTGACACAGTTTTAGCAGACCAACTTCCAACTTCTGCCTTGAACGAGGTCCACTCCCAAGCAGACCTCCTTCCAATATTGATGGTCTGGTAATCCCAAGGTGCTGATGAGGTGCTATATTCTCAGGGTTTTCATTAAACAGAAGTCAATGAGTTCTGCACATAGAAGAGAGCGCCCTTCCCATTCTTGGGCTATTTCTGTCATGTGAGCTCTAAATAGAAATGGCTGGCTCTCCATCAATATCCATTCTCCTCTTTCCTAATACACAGTTGTAGTTAGGAAGTGTCTCCCTAACCAGGGACAACATTTTCCTAGCCCTCCATGTAACTAGTGTAGCCATGGAACTAGCTCTTACCAACAAAATAACAGAAGGGATGTATGCCTCTTTTGGACCAAAACCTTCAAAAGGTGACAGTTGTTTCTCCACATTATCTTTTCCTTTTTTAGAGGAAGGCAGAGCCACGCAATGGAAGTAGGTTATGACCCTGAACTGTCTTCTGGAGGAACACCACCAACTAAACTGGAACAGCTCCCTTGGAGGGGTGAAATGCACAGAAAATAAACTCCTATATTGTTTGGACCACTAGTAACTTGGGGGTCTATTTGTTACATCTGTTTAGGTTATCCTAACTCCTATCAGGTAGTAATGCAATGGATCTTGCATATTATCCCCACACGTGTTAATTAAATCAATATCTAATTACTACCTAACATCCTTGCCAATTTCATTTTCACTGTTGAATCTAGCCCTAAGTGCCTGGGATGTTATTATTTGGTCAAGTTTTTATACTGTAGCCCTTGGGATAAGCTCATTCCCAAGGAGGTGCCAGGTGTGTTCAAACACATGTAACTCAAATTAGGCTGAAGGTGGGAACCTCACCTGTTATATCTCCATCCACTTTACCTCCAGGAAATTTGTCATAACCTTGTTTCTTGCATAACTCCTTCAGTAGAAGCCTTTATTGATAGATCAGATCCATGTTCCCCTTTCTTTCTCGTTTAAACCCTAGCATCTTTATTCCTATCCTTTGCATCTGAACTTCTACATTCTCAGGTTAAACAGTTAATACTCAGCTTTCCAGATGCAAGAGAAATATTACTACTCATCTCTCCTGAAGTCTCTGAATGAGAGACTACAACTTATGCCCAAGTTTTCATGTCTTTCTTTAAGTTCTAGGCAACCTTCCCATCTTTCATACCCTTCACCATCCTAATGTTTATAGCCAATATCCATACATCATACTATTCAGGGTCAAGCTTTTCAGAGGCTGAAGAAGTGTGCATTATTTCTATTTGTACACCTTAATATGTGGGTAACACAAAATATAAGGTAATATATTTCTGGAAAATTCACACAGTGACTTTTTGACATGTTTTGGTAATTGATGACAAATACCTAGTTCTGAGCAGATGAGAAAGCATTGATGAACTGCAGGAAATGGTACATTATGTAGAGAAAGTATAGTCTGCTCCATTTTTTTAATGTATTTCCTTGAAAATTATCCCTCTGGCGGAACAATCAATTTTCGTGAGTAGGGTCCTTATTCCTCATGATTCCATCTTCTTTGGGTCGGACTTGGAAATACTTCCTTCATTGATGCCTTTCCATTTCATCTAATTCATTTCAACCCCTAGTCTCCTGCCTTATTAATCTATTTTTTAATGTCTCTTAATCATCTCTCTCTGTTCTGGCTCTATTGCAGCAGTCTACTGATGCCTTATTGAGCATTACCATCAACCATTCTTCTTTCTTTTTATATAATTACAACTATATTTTCAGTTTTCAGCCAACTTTCAGATTCCCTTACTGTTTTTTTTTTATTTTTTTTAATCACTTAGTTTAGATTCTCTAATTCTGAGGACACAGCTTAGAGTACAATTTGACTATAATTTAACAGAGGCTCAGTCATATGGGAAACTTAGAAACCTATTTGATTTTAAGATGGGATTCAGAAGATAGAACAGAGTAAGCCCATTCCTGTCCAGTTATATATACTTGTGCATAAGAACACACTCATGTTTATCCCCTCTTTCTCACACACACACTCACATCCAGCTTCTTTTGCATATGCACCTTTGATAGTGTTTTAACAACTTGGTTATTAAAGAGTGGTCCAAAGATCAGCACAATGGCATCACCTGGGGACTTTTACAAATGCAGAATCTAGGTCCTCATTCCAGACTTCCTGAATCAGAATCTACCTTTTAAAAAGACCTCTGAGATATTCACACACACATGAGAAATTTGAGAACTGTTCTGGGTGGCCTCCCATGTCTTGCCTGTTGCAGCTTAATTAAGTCTGTTTCTCAGTCCAAGAACATAGCAAAGTAAGAAAGAAAGAAGGTAAGAGGGATGTAGAAAATCCCAAGCACTGAATGTGTGTTTCTTGAATGCGTTCTACATCTCTCAAGCCATGAGTCATACTAGGGACTTTCTCTTAAGTGTTTTCACCTCATCAGCATTACCTATTTAGTTGGCTGTAGCAGGTACTCCAGGAACATCAGCAAATACATGAAGGGCAGGGGCAGTGGATGGGCAGATTGGAGCCAATTTGTTCCCACCTTGCATAAGGAGCAGACTGGGATCTCTCTACATATGTACTTTAAGTATAATTTCTAAGACCCTCCTCCAGTACCTCAGAATGCTTTTTTAAAAAGCATCACCCAGGTGTGGGGCTATTTCTATTTCATCTAAACTTAAGTCACAGTAGATAAGGAAAAAAAGAAAGAACAGTCAACCTCTGACTCAGAAAAGATGTCAACTCATGCACTGAGCTCAAAGGAAACAAGAAGGAAGTGCAGTGATATCCCCAGAAACTTGCATTACATGTATCTGTGCTAATAGCCAAGGCTGGTTTTAAGATAAGTGGACCTACTTTTCCCCAACACAGAGAATTTTCATCTTTTTTGGCTCATGTACAGCTCTTGGGTCTGATGAAGGTACTGACAACTCGTCCCTCAAATAAACATAAACAAATAAATACACAGACACACTACTACATACAATTGAAAAACATATATGGATGCCCTAAAATTTATCCATGGTAGTCCAGGGATCCAAGGACTCTATATTAAGGACTCCACAATAATAGTAATGACTTTTTTCCATTTCCCCTTCTCCTATTAATATTAATACTATTAATATGCTTTAGATGTTCTATCTGTCTTAACTTTGGCATCTGTATTTTTAGGATTTAGTGACTCAGAGCATTACTTCATGCCATTCTCAAAATCTTGGCACTCACATGAGGAAGAATTATAACATTTCTTATGGAAGAATAAGGCAAACATGCCATATCTTATGAGATTGGATTGAGTTTCAAATGACAACTGCCAAAGGGAAAGTTCCCTTCCAGAACACAGAGCGCACGACACAGTCACTCAAGCCATTTGGGGCTGGCTTGTTTCCTAAGTTATTATAACAAAATGAGACTTGAACTACTGCCTAATTTCCTTGTATCCTCCCTAATATTATTAAGGATTGCAATTGCATGAATTTTTTAAATGTCCTTGAATTCAATTTTTCAGTTTATAATCCTGACATTGTTAACAACTTTTTTTAGTGTGTATTCTGTTATCCCATTGAAAATGACAAAAAACATGTTTTGGAAATCTCTTATTATTTAGCCAAGATGTACTTGACACTATATTTCCACACCTATAATAATCCATACACTTTGTATCTGTACTTGGAGTATGAGAAAATAATATAAATCAAGGTAAATATGAATGTAATTTAGAGATAGACAATAATATGCAGTTTTTAAATGCACAAAGTTCTATCAATGTATCTACATTTAGCTTGCTATATTTCCTCTCTGTCTACATACCAGGTTTAATGAAAACTCTCTTTATTTCTATCTTACAATAAAAATTACTAACAAAGGAAATTAGGGAGAGAAAAAAGTAAAAAGGGAAAAACGTTTTCAAAACAAAGAAAAAATGTTAATATTTTAAAGCATGTTTTTCCTTTTATGCATTTTTAATAGATTTTTGTACGTGGAAAAGATTATACAGAAGAATCTCTTAAAAGGCTTTTTTTTTTTCTTGTCCCTCTTCTTCCCCTAAGTCAAAGTACATGGTGTAATATGTCAGTGCTTTTTTTCTTTTTATCATTGAATATATCTCATTGAGGGGTTATATCACATTTTATCCATTTATCAGGTAATGGACATCTGGATGATTTCTACATTTCATCATTATGAATAAAGAAGCCATGAATGTTATGAATAAGATTATGTGAGGATATATATTTTCATTTTGCTTGGGTGTATACTAAGGAGGTAAAGTGCTGGGTCATATGGTAAACCTACATTTAATATTTTGAAAAACACAAGACTATGTTGTGATAGTATGAAGTAGGGATCTAACTTCATTCTTTTGCATATACATATGCAGTTGTCCTAAGATTATTTGTTGAAAAGACTATTTTTCACTGACACCCTTGTCAAAAGTCAGCTGAATATAAAAGTGAGGGTTTATTTCTAGACTCTCAAATCTATTGTAGCTATGTATGTAAGTATGTATCTACCTATTTCTTTTTTTTATTTTTTTAAATTTTTTTTTTCAATTTTTATTTATTTATGATAGTCACAGAGAGAGAGAGAGAGGCAGAGACACAGGCAGAGGGAGAAGCAGGCTCCATGCAGGGAGCCCGACGTGGGATTCGATCCCGGGTCTCCAGGATCGCGCCCTGGGCCAAAGGCCGGCGCTAAACCGCTACGCCACCCAGGGTTCCCTACCTATTTCTTTAAATTACATTACACTGTCTTGATAATTGCAAAATTATAGTAAATTTTGAAATTAGAAAGTGGGAGTCTTTCATCTCTATTCTTTTCCAAGATTGTTTTGTCCATTCTTAAGTGCCTTGAATGTCCTTATAAATGTCTACAAAGAAGCCAGTTGAGCTTTCAGAGGGTTGTGTTGAATCTGTAGATCAGTTTGTAGAGCATTAGCAATATTAAGCTTCTAATATATGAACATAGGATGTCTTTTCACTTATTTATTAATTTCTTTCAATAATGTTTTGTATTATAGGAGAATGTAAACTTTGGACTTCTTTTATTAAATATATTCCTAAGTATTTTATTCTTTTGATGCTATTTAAATGAAGTTGTGTTCTTAATTTCAAGGCTGTTCATTGCAAGTCCATTGAAATACCACTGATTTTTGTATATTAATATTGTATTCTGCAACCTTGCAGAACCTTGCTGTTTATTAGTTCCGATAGCTTTTTAACGGATTCCTTGGAATTTTTTGCCTACAAGATAATGTTACATGTAAACAGTGGTAGTTTTATTTCTTCCTTTTTAATCTGGATGGCTTTTATTTCATTTTCTTGCCTAAGTTTCCTGGTTAGAACTTGCAGTACAATGTTGAATAGAAGTGATAATAGGGGACACTGTTGTCTTGTTATTGATCTTAGGAGGAAAGTACCCAGTTTTTCACTGAAGTTTTTTGGTTGTATTACTATTTTTAGTTCTTACTGGCTATTTTTTGGAACTCTAAATAACATACCTAAAAATAATAAATTGACTTTCTACTTGAAAGATAGAGACATACATACATGTTAAGTTTCTTCTATTTCTCCTTCTTAATTCATCAACCCCAAATTTATATCTCTCCATCTACAGAAATTCAATTTTATAGTATTTTTTTTCATTTCATAGCCATTCTGTCTTCTATTTTTTGTCTATGGGTTGAGCTTTATACCCAATATAAACAAAATTGACTGCCATTTTGGCATAAAAATATTATTTATCACAAAACAAAAAAATTGATTTAAAAAATAGTTAGATCCTCAAATATTTACTTAAAGCATGATTCAAGACCATAAAGACCACTAGATTATTTTACAATATATTTTACTTTCATTTATTTAGATCATAATTATCTATCATTTCTTTTTTCATGTTATTCTTTGTTTTGTATTTTTTCATTTTGTATATTAAATATTTTAATATGGATTTAATGAGTAACATACTGACCATCTATCAATACAAAATGAGAGTTTAACCTAATACTGAAGTGATAGTTTGATTAGAAGTGCATATTGAATTTTCCTTCAATATGTCTTCCCTTGGAATTTTTAAGGTAATTATCCATTGTCTTCAAGCTATGTTAGTTCCTGATGATGTCAATGTGATTATTTTTTTTGTATCTGTGTCTTTCTTTTATATATATAATTTTATTTTGAAATAATTTTAAGCGCACAGGAAGCTGCAAAAATAGTATAGAAAAGTAACATACTCTTTGCTAACTTTCCCCCAATGATTACATTTACACAATTATAGTACACTACCAAAACCATGAATTTGACATTTGTATAATGTGTCTGTATGGTTCTATGCCATTTTATCACATGTGTATGTTTGTATAACTACCATCACAATCAAAATGCAGAACTGTTCAAACACCACAGTGATCTTCCCTGTGATATTCACTTATACTCACGTCCATCTCCTTTCCCTCACCATCCCTAACTTCTGGGAACAGCTAATCTGTCCATCCCTATAATTTTGTTTGATAATACTACATAAATGGAATCCTATAGAATATCACTTTTGGAGACAGCCTTTTTTTTTTAATTTAGAATAATGTCCTTGAGATCTATCCAAGTTGTGTGTGTCAATGGTTCTTTTCTTTGTATTTCGGAGTAGTATTCTGTGGTATAGATGTATTACATGTTGATCACCCATTCACCCACTGAAAAACTTTTTAACTGTTTCCTTTTTTTGACTATTATACATAAAGCTGCTATTAAAATATATGTACAGGATTTTACAGACATAAATATTCATTTCTCTGGAATGAATGCCCAGGAGTGGAACTGCTAGGTGGTATGATAAATGTCTATTTTGTTCTTTTGAAACTCTCAAATTATTTTTCAGAGTGTCTTGACCACTTTATATTCCCATCAACAATATATGATCCAATTTCTTCTTATTCTTGCCAGTATTTGGAATTGTCACTATTTAGTTACCATAATAGTTGCATTGTGATGTCTAATTGTAGTCTTAATTTGCATGTCTCTAATGGAAAATGTTGAAGTTTTTTCCTAAAATTATTTGCCATCTGCATATTCTGTTCAGTGATATATCTCTTCAGGTCTTTTCTGATTAGATAGCACTTGTGTTTTACATTTGTCATTTTCTAAATGCTGAATTCATTATATATTCTAGATATGTTTCTTTCTTATATATATGGTTTGCAAAAAATTTCTCTCAGTCTGTAATTTGCCTTTCATTTTCTTTTTTTTATTTTTATTTAAATTCAATTTAGGTAGCATTGAGCGTATTATTAGTTTCAGGGAAAGAACTTAGTGATTTATCAGTTGCATATACCACCCAGGGCTCCATACATTCAGTTCCCTCCTTATTGCCTTTTCATTTTCTTAAGAGATTCTTCTGAGAGCAAAAATTTTAATGTTGATGAGGTCTAATTTATCAGTATTTTTCTTTTATGGATTATATATGTGGTGTCATATCTCAGGACTCTTTAATAAAAGTCTTATGTCCCCCAAATTTTCTTTTTAAGTTGTATTTGTTTACATTTTACATTTAAATCTGTAATTCATTTTGTGTTCATTTCTGTGAATATGCAAGTACTAGAGGATCATTTGTTGAAAGACTATCTTTCTCCACTGAATTGCTTTTATATCTTCATCAAAAATTGGTTAGTCATATTTATGTAGGACTATATCTGTTCCTCTATTCTATTACATTGGCCTATTTGTCTATCCTTACTCCAATACCACACAATTCTGATTAATATAACTACACAATAACCCTTGCAGTTGGGTGGAGTGATTCCTCCCATTTTATTCTCCTGTTTGAAATCATTTTAGCTACACTAAAACTTATATGCTAATACTATATTTTATCTTTAATATATAAATATTAATTAGTAAAATAGTTAAAATACTATATATTTATGAACATTATTTTTAAAATATTATATTTTATAATATTTCCATATAAATTTTAGCATCTTATTACTATATCTACAAAAAATTCTTCCTGGGATTTTGATAGGAATTTTCTATAATAACTTGTATATTACTTTGAAAAATGTTGATACCTTAACTGTATTGAATCTTCCATCAGAGGAACACAGAATATCTCTCCATTTATTTAGATGTTCTTTACTTTCTTTTATCAGCATATTTTGGAATTTAGCACAGAAATCCTGTACATTTTGAGCAATTACAAATAGTATTATATTTTTATTTTTATGTCTGCAAATTAATTCCTAGCTTATAGAAATATGCTTATTTTTTGTATGTTGATCTTACATCCTGCAATTTTATTGAGCTCACTTAATAGTTCCTGAAGCAGTTTTTGGGGTTTTTTTTGTAAATTCATCAGGATTTTCTATTGGATCATTGTGTTATCTGCAAAGTTAAAGTTTTATTTTTTTCCTTACTGCCTCTTATATCCTTTTCTTGCTTTAATGTACTGGCTAATCCTTCCAGTGCTATGTTGAATACAAGTAATGAAAATGGACAACCTTGTCTTGTTCCCCACTTAGGTGAAAGTATGCAGTTTTCCATTTATAAGGAGGATGTCGGCTGCAAGTAGGTACTGTTTTGTAGAAGTTCATTTTGAAGTTGAAGTTCTTAGTTTCTGAGAGTTTTTATCAGGAATGGGTACTGACTTTCATTAAATATATCTGCATCCATTATTATGATCATATATATTTTTTTTCTTTAGCCTGTGAATAAGATGTATCACTTGATTTTGAAATATTGAACAAGCATTGCATTCCTGGAATACAACAACCTTGGTCTTTATGTTTAATTCTTCTTAAAATATTGCTGAATAGCCATTTGCTATGTTTGTTAAGCATTTTGGCATCTCTATTCATGTGGGAGATTTGTCTGTGTTTTTCTTCTTATGTACTGTCTTTGTCTGGTTTTGATATCAGGATAATACATTCATGAATGCGTTAAGAAGTCACCTTTCTTCTTTGATTTTGCTGTAATGTATATATATATACATTATATATACATATATACATATATACACACACACACACACATATATATATCTCATGTTAATTACTCTAAATGTTTGGTAGAATTTTATAGTGAAACCACCTGGGTTTGGAGGGTTTTTTTGTAAATTTTAAATTATGAATTCAAATTCCTTAATAATTGTAGGGCTATTCAAATTATTGATTTCATGTTGGGTGAATAGGCAATTTATACTTCTTGAGAATGTGCTCTATTTCACCAAAGTTGTAAAATATATGTGTGCAGAGTTGTTGATAGTTATTTCCTTATTATACTGTAATATCTGCAAGGTCTGCAGCAATACTTCTTGTTTCATTTCTATTAGTAATCTGTGTTTTCTCTTTTATTGTCAGTCTTAGAAGATGCTTGTAAATTTCATTTATCTTTCCATTTCTTCATTGATTTTCTCCATTGTTTTTGTTTAAATTTTATTGATTTCTGCTCTAGCTTTATGATATCATTTATTCTGTTTGCTTAGAGATTATTTCACTCTTCTTTTTCTTATTTCCTGAAGTAGAAGTTCAGATTATTGACTTGAGACTTTCTCTTTTAGAAAGCAAGCACTGAATGGTATAAAATTCCCTTGTATCACTGCTTTACCTGCAACTACAAATTTTAATATTTTATATTTTATCTCTATTCAGTTCACTGTCTTTTTAATTTCCTTTGAGACTTCCTCTTTGGCCCATGAATAATTTATAAGTGTGTTGTTTAGTTTCCAAGTGATTGGAGATATTTTTTGTTTCCCTGTGTTTGATTTCTATTTTGATTCCATTGTGTCAAAGAACATATTCTGTATGATTTCAGTTATTTTAAATTTATTGAAGCTTGCCTTATATCCCAGGATATCTTCTATATGTGTATTATATATTTATTCTGCTGTTGTTGTGTGAACTGTTCACTAGATGTGAGATCTTGTTGGTTGAAGACATTGTTGAATTCTATATTCTTGATAATTTTCTTTTTCCTATCAATTTTGAGAGGGAGATGTTGACTTTTTAAAATTTTTATCCTCTCAGTTCTCAGTTTTTCTTCACATATATTGCAGTTCTACTAGTTAGTACATACACATTTAGAATTTCTATGTCTTCTTGCTTAAGTGGTCCTTTTATCATCCATAATATCTCTCTGTGTTGCTGGAAATTTTATTTGTCTGTACTCCACATTATCTGATATTGATATAGTCAGTCTTGCTTTCTTTTGGTTAATTTTTGCATAGTATAAAATTTACATTATTTTTATGTCTGCCATAGGTATATTATTATACTTGAAGTGAATATTTTTTAGAAGCAGACATGTAAATGAGACTCAGGAGGTAGAACTTTAGTTCATAGTTTTTTTCAGTAGTATACACCAAAGCTACTTGACCCTGAATTTTCAGGGAAAAAAATTATTTAAGTGAAAATTTTATATAATGCTCATATTGTAATAGCTATTCTAAATAATCATCTGACTGTGAGGTCAGTACTCAGAATCTCACTTCAGACACTCAGCATTTATTTAAACAAATATTTATTGAGTGCTCATTATATTACTGAAACTGTTCTGTTTGTGTTGGACAGAAAAAGACAAAAAAGTAAATTAATTCCATAAATGGTTTAATGTAAGTAATATGGAATAATGTAAAAGAAAGTAATTTGAATATGTTTATAACTGTGTGAGCAGTGACGACATCTTAAAAGATATATCAATCTTTGGGCTGAGATTTGAGTATCAAGCAAAAAATATCCATGCTGAATATTCTTGGCAGATTTGTAAAGAGGAGATGTGTAAAGACAGTCTTTACAGATCAAAATGTGCAAAATTGTAATATGACTTTCTCAAAAACTAGTTCCTTAATATAAAAAAATAAAATTTTTAGAAAGTATCTGTTAGTTATTTTTCTACTCTTAAGCTTTCCAAAAAAATATATAATGTTCTTTTATTAACTCACTCTGAAGTTCTTCAAATCGTTATTTTGGCCAACTTTATACTTGGCTTTTATTTGTTAAAGCAGATTTGAATGTATGCTGAAGGTTATAAGACCAATATATTTTGCCCTGAACTTAGTTATCTTCATGCTATAACTTATTTTTTTTCTTGAACTAGATTGTGGGATTACGTTTCTAGCTAGTGCATTCTCAATTATTTATAAGGGAATATGTAATTATTAAAAATTAATACAATCACTGAATTGATTCTTTAAAGTAAATATGCCCTTTATATATTTTTACGTATTAGTATTATCAGAACAGGTAAAAAGCTCCAGCTGAAGATAACACATTTAGATACAGAGTTGCTTTTTCTGACTCGAAGTAGGCTATGCTATATAGGCCCAGGTCAGTTAGAACTGGGTTCATGTAGGTCAAACACCAACATTTGAAAAGTCAGTAATAAAAATGTATAAAATTATAAAAACCCATTGTACTGTTAAGAGAGAAGGCTGGAATAAGAAATTTAGAAGTAGGGCTACTATTTTAATTTCCATTTGGATCTAAATGTAAGTGACCTTTGTATACTATCTTCTATGGAATTTGGGAGGAGAATCATTTTTATTAATTCACCAATAATGCTAAGACGTAGACTCAATTCACTTCCTAGTTTACCTGAAATCACTTCCCTCTCAGTATTTTCGACAAATTTAAAATTAAAAACAGAATGAGCCTTTCTTACATGCAAAGGACCAGGTACATTGCCTTACACTTCACATTAAAAGTTGCAAAAGAACACTTCCAAAGCAACCATCTCTTAGAAAAGCAAACACACACATAGAGGGTCTCTTGATATATGGACCTCAATTTCACTCGTAGAACATCTCCCAAATTAGTTTCTGAAGGCGGGCAATTCTTTACCTTCAGTATTGAAAACCTACCTTATCACAGAGGAAGTCACCGTTCCTAGTGCCCACTTTATCACAATCACAGGGTTTGCAAACATCCACGGCAGAAGGATCTGCACCAACTGGCCGGAAAAAGTAATCCTTACACAGCTCACAGTTCCTTCCTGTGTTGGAGAAAGGTTATGCTTTATGACTTCCAATTCATTAAAATCAGCTGCATAATTCAAAATTAAAGACTGTATTCCTTTGAGGGAATTCTATAATTTTCGGGACGTCCATTTTAATGCACCTTTCATCTCTACCTGCCAATTTAGTGATCCAGAGCATATGAAACAATGAACCTGTTACAAACTGTGCTTTACTTCATTAAACTCCCATCTGTTATATAATACCACACTTCTAAAAAGCTCTGCTTTGTTGGGGCCCATACACTGTGAAAGAGTTTGTTTCTAAACTTAAAACTTTTCTTTATTTCTAGGACTAGGCACTTAATCTAAATCAAATATGAGAAATGTTTATATGTGAAGGAGATGATGGTTATACAGTTGGAAGCAAGTAGGCATGTAGTATTAGAAATATTTTTCAAGAATTAAATCTTGTTTTCAAAAAAGGATACTGTTTTAAGTATAATTTATTATTCCATAGTTAACATTATTAAAAATAAATCTTGTTTTCAAAAAAGGATACTGTTTTAAATTTAATTTATTATTCCATAGTTAACATTATTAAAAGCAAATGTTTCTGCTGCTTATGGCCATTATTTTTTATTTCAAATAGCAAAATAGAAATTGATTATGTTTAGATATACCAAATAAATTTCATATTAAATAGAATATCCTGACATGTTAGAAATATGAGGTCATTCCTATAGTTTACAATTTATTATTTAGAAATTTTCTCTTGCTACTTTATATAAGAAAAAAATCCAAACTATGGGAGAGAGGAGTTCTAAAGTAAATGTGAGTAGCATATAAGACCACAGAAAGAAGCTGAAAGAAAACTCAAGACTATCAATTCCCCCTTAAACTCTCTGTTCAAACATTGCTGAGATTGGCTCAATATCAGAAGACTATAGAAATAACTTAATCAAGTGAAAAACACATTCAGATAGATATTGACCATGAACTAATTAAAAATTAAGTGAGTTTGTAATATTTCTAGAATATTTATATTTGCATATGATGATGACTCACAAATTTCTATCTGTAATCTAGAAATTTCTTCTTTTTTATCATTCAGTGAATATTTATTGAGTGATAATCATGCTTCAGACACTGCTAAATGCTGAGGAATACAGTAGCAAGTGAAATATACATCATACCCCTTTCACAGAGCTATCTTACAATCTATTGGGTAAGATGAGTTCTAATTAAATAATTACAAGAATAAATATGCACTTACAAATTGTGGCAAGCATAAGACACCCCTAAAGTGTATTGATGATACTGATCTATTCTGATGCATCACAAAAAGCTTTTTCTTAAGAAAAGAGTTTTAGAACTATTTCCAATTGCACAGGATTTTTTCCTGTCTCTTGGAAACACTAATGGCAAAACAGAACATGCCATCTTCTCTCTAAGCTTTGATTCTCTTGTGTTTACTCTCTCAATGGCTGGCACCAACATTAACCCTGTTGCTCAAATTGGGATGTTAGGATGGAGTCTTGACTCTTTTTTTCCCTTACCTACACCCTACTCTTTACCAGAAAATGCTGCCACTTTTCATTCCACCTACCTCTTGGATCCACTTCTCTCTATCCACACCACCTTAAATTACTCCAGCATTATTTCTTAAATGGAACCATAGTATCCCAAACCACATTTGGCCCTGTCCAGTCTATTCTCCACTTTATTATAACCAGATGTGTCTTTCAAAAACATAGAACTTATATATTCTTATAAAATACCTTCAAGTGGCATTTATTAACCTGAGGATAGAAGCCAAACCCTTTATCATGGTTCATAGAGCCTTCTAGATCTGGCCACTGCATTACTTCTTAGCATCTTCTCATACAATCTTCCATTTGTCTTCCCATCAACTCCTTCAGGGTGCCATGTTTCTCTCTCCTCTAGGCCATTGCACATCTGTTTTTCTTACTAGAGACTTCTGTCACTACTGCTCTAATTTCCTTCCCTCTCACTTCTTCACTCTGCCCCTCTCCCTGCTTGTGCTCCCACACTCTATCTCTCAAATAAATAAATAAAATCTTCAAAAAATAATTATCTAATAAATCCATTAAAGCTTCAGAGTGGTACACTTTCAAACCCATCAGACTTGGGCCATTATATTTTAAAATTGAGACGATGCCTAGTTCTGCTTTTAATATACCAGCCCTTCAGAAAACAGTAATTTTCGATGAAGAGTCAAAATAATGTATGCTTTTAGAATAAGACTTTGATAATAATCTTGTGCATTTGTTTTATTTTATGTTTTTTTTTTAATTTATTTGAGAAACAGAGAGAGAGTATGAGCAACCAGGGCAGTGAGAAACAGAGGAAGAGGGAGAAGTAGACTCCCTGCAGAGCAGAAAGCCTTATATGGGCTCCATCCCAGGAACCTGAGATCATGACTGGAGCTGAAAGCAGCCACTTAACCAACTGAGTCACTCAGGCATCCCCATCTTGTATTTAATTAGCATTTTTTTTTAAAAGAGCGGTCCCAGATTACCAGGATCCATGACAAATCTGAATAAACATAAACATCACTACACAAAAATCCAGATGTAATGGAGGATCAAGGTCACACAGGAAACTTAATATACTATACATACTCAAATTAACAATTCTTGAGTTTTTCAAAATATAGTTTAATCAAATCCCATATATTTTTAAAAATAGAACTTTCCTGAAAAGCTATAGTTGAAGATTAGAGTGTTATTTCTGAAAACTACCTGATTATTTGGATTTATGAAAGTTTAATGAACAAGTTTTTGTTTTCTAACCTAACAGTATCATTTTTAGGTTTTTATTTAAATTCCAGTTAGCTAACATACTACTATTAGTTTCAGGTGTACAATAGAGTGATTCAACACTTCCCTACAACACCGGGTGCTCCTCACAAGTGTGCTCCTTCATCTCCATCACCTATTTCACTATGCCCCCAACCTACCTCCCCTCTGATCACCATCAGGTTATTCTCTATAGTTAAGAGTCCACTTCTTGGTTTTTCTCTTTTTTCCTTAGCTCATTTATTCTGTTTCTGAAATTCTATGTAAATGAAATCATATAGTGCAGTATCAAAACACTTTCTTACATAAGATAGCAATAACATAATTTAAAATGACATGCATTGGATAAAACACATGGGCTTCAAAGGCCAAATCAGCCTTGGTTATTTGTTATCTATGATTGGCTAGTTACCTGTTGTGTTATGCTCACAATCCTCACAGACCCCTCCACCTCCTCTGTGGTGCTCAAATGGAAATGGGTCCACTGAGATGTTGTAATGGCAGCTCCTGGAATGGTTGTTGCATTGACAGGGTTTACAATTGAAGGCATTAACTTGGTCACCTTGTTGGAAAGGCTTATCATTATAAAGAGGCAAGCAATGATCACACTGAAACAATAAAGGAACAGAACAATAAAGAAATATAAAGCTGTGATTTTTTTTTCTTTCTGTAACAGGCATTTCATTAGATATAAAACTAATATCAAAGAGTTAACAGCCAGCAACTATCGTTTTTGAAAAAATGTTTTATAAATCAGAAGTAAGCATTTTATAGGCAGGTAATATTTAAATGGTAAGTGCCCATGCGAGCTGAAACCACAAAACAATCTTTTTTTTTAAAGATTTATTTATTTATTTATTTATGATAGAGAGAGAAAGAGAGAGAGAGAGGCAGAGACACAGACACAGGAGGAGGGAGAAGCAGGCTCCATGCCGGGAGCCCGACGTGGGACCCGATCCCAGGACTCCAGGATCACACCCTGAGCTAAAGGCAGGCGCTGAACCGCTGAGCCACCCAGGGATCCCCCACAAAACTATCTTAATAACCAATGGGAAAAGTTATGATTTTGCCATAACCTTTATTTTTTGTCAAAATATTAAAACTTGGCTTCCAGTTTGGGGTTCCACAATAAAGAGCTTGGGGTCACCAACTCTATCCTAACAAGTAAAAAACTGAATAGAATGAAAGATCTATAACTCTCCTTGGATCTCTAAAGGAATAAAAATAGGACAAACAGTCCCCAAGATTGGAAGGACAGATTGACGGATAACAGAGAGTCTCAGTGACAGAAGCAACAACTCACAAGCAGAAGCTTCCATGGGAACCAATTCTGGGGAGGACAAAATTTAACTGTACTAACAAATTGCTGGAGGTTTGGTAGGAATGAGTCTGAAAATTGAAGACTCCAAAGGGACCTAGTTATAATGGGGGCTCCCAATATTTTGTGAGATTTACTTCCAGGAGTTGGGCCAGGTTCTTACTGCAAATATCAGGAGAAAATTTCTTAGTGCTTCTGGTAGAAAGAGGAAACCATTTTGAAATAATCAGTGCTCACTGTTCTTCTTAATAATATCTGCCCTCAGGAGAAATTAGTGAACCAGAGCCTAACCTGCTGGGGTATTATCAGAGCCTAACTAACTTAGGGAAGGGAAATACCTAACCCCAGCCCACTCTAGTCATCTTTTTCCACCTATGGGTAGGAGAGACAGAGAAGCACATGTGAAGTTCACAGTCTAGAAGCAAAGCTCACTAAAAGACTAAGACCTAATCGTTGGACTATAGTGTGCTTCCACCCCACTTCACCACATTGCTAAAGGCCTGTATATAGCAGTTCTTTTTTTTTTTTTTTTTCTTACCAGGTGCATCATCTATCTATGAAGAAAAAATTACAAGGAACACTAAAGGCAAAAAAAAAAAAAATCCCCAAAAACCAAAAAACAAAGAGAAGAAAACAAAAAAGAACAACAATAACAACAAAAACCTGCACAATTCAAAAAGAAAGAGCAAGCATCAGAATCAGATATGTAAAGAATGTTGGCATTTTTAGGGCCAGGACTTTAAAATACCTATGTCTAAAGTGCCAATGGCTTTGGTATGCTCAGGTGGCTCAGTGGCTTAGCATCTGCCTTTGGCTCAGGGTGTGATCTCAGAGTCCTGGGATCAGGTCCCACATTGGGCTCCCCACGAGGAGCCTGCTTCTCTTTCTGCCTGTGTCTCTGCCTCACTCTCTGTGTCTCTCATGAATAAATAAATAAAATCTTAAAAAATAAAATAAAATGCCAATGGCTTTAGTGGATAAAGTAGACAGCATGCAAGAATAATGAATGGGCAATGTAAGCAGATAGATGGAAATTCTAAGAAAAAAAGAAAAAGAAATGTCAGAGATCACACAGAAATGAAGAACACCTTTGATGAGCCTATTAACAGATTCCACTCAGCTGAAGAATGAATTTCTGAGGTAGATGATACATCAATAGAATCCTCAAAAACTGAAAAGCAAAGAGAACAAAAACTGAAAAAACAAAACAGACAATCCGACAGTGGGACAACTAGAAGTTATACACACAATAGGAATAACAAGAAGAAAGAAAGGAATGGAATAAATATTTGAAATAATGACTGAAAATTTCTCCAGTTTAATGTTGAACACCAAACCACAGATTCAGGAAGCTTAGAGAATACCAAGTTGGATAAATACCAAAATTTATATCCCGGGCCCGTAATTTTCAAACTACAGAAAATAAAAATAAAGGAAAAATCCCGAAAGAAGCCAGTGTTTTAAAAGCACCTAACCTGTGGAAGAACAATGGTAAGAATTATATCTAACTTCTCCTCAGATCCATGCAAGTAAGAGGAGATCAGAGCAAAATACTTAAGTGTTGAGAGAAGAAAGCCACCAACCTAGAATCCTGTACCCTGCAATATTATCCTTCAAAAGTGAAGTAGAAATAAAAACTTTCTCAAACAAGAATTGAAATTTGTTGCCAGTAAAATTTTCTTGCAAGAGGTGTTAAAAGTTCTTTAGAAAGAAGGAAAATACTACATAGATCAGAAACTTGGATCAGCAAAAAGAAAGGAAAACATCAAAGAAGGAAAAAGTGAAGGTAAAACTATAAAAATGTTCTTACTGTCAGTTATAAATATGAAAGGAAATAAAAATTATAACAGACTAGCATTTAGTAGGCTTTAAGTTAACATTTGAAACTTTGAGTATTAAATTGTTGCATTTCTTTGTAAAAAAAATGAGTAGCTGGAATCTTGCTTGTTTTCTTATCCTATAACTTTCCATTCTGAGCAAGCATCCTGCCTAGGCCTTGGTGAATGGTTATATTGTTTTGTAAGTATGGAAGTTTGGACTTCCATCATTTCAATATTTGTGCTTTCACTGTCATCTTTATTCTATTCCTCATAACCACTGTCCTCATTTTTAAGTTATCCTTTGTTGAGTGGCTCCAGCTGCATTTATAAAATTTTTCAAATGGCTGCACTGGACAGCCATTTCTGCTGTGAAGAAAGAAATATTCAATTCCTTTTTTTTTTTTTTAATTTATGTTTCTGAAACGTCACATGGGTTTATTACGGACAGACTAGGAAGCAGCACAACATAAGCTTCTTTGAATGGATGTGCACTGACCAATCCCCAATTGACTTTGAGAGAAGAGTCACAATGAGTCACTGATCACAATATGCATTCATTGTTTCTGCAGTAATTTGTAGACTGAAGAGCCAGCAGCTAAATTTGTACTTTATGCAATTGCTCACAATTAATATACCATAATAAGAATATTTGAACCATTTTGTTGAACCATGGTATTATCTATCTATAGTAACTGAAATCCATGTATATTGGAATTGTGCAAAGTAAATATTTTTAAAGGTTTTTATTAAATATGGCCGAATTGGGCAGCCCTGGTGGCTTAGCAGTTTAGTGCCACCTTAAGCCCAGGCAGGGTGTGATCCTGGAGACCCAGGATGGAGTCCCATGACAGGCTCCCTGCATGGAGCCTGCTTTTCTCTCTGCCTTCTCTCTCTCTCTCTGTGTTTCTCATGAATAAATAAATAAAATCTTTAAAAAATATATGGCCAAATTTCTTCTGGAAAAATTAAATTCATCTATAGTCCCACTACCAGAATACCTGAGAATGTTCATTTTATATTCTGTTCAACTTAAAACTATTATTATCCCTTCATGATTTTAAGAAAAATATTAATCACTGTTTTAGTATGTATGTCTTTGGTTACTAATAAAGCTAAATGTTTTTCATCTGGTTCTTGGTTAAATATAATCTTTTCTGAGAAAATTTCATTTGTACTTTGCATATTTTTTTCTTATTTATTTTAAATATCTTATTATATACTAAGTACATTTTTCTTTTTGCCAATCAAATAATGAGGACTTAGTTCATAGATTTTAATATATATATTTATATTTTACTATTTTCTTCTACTTCACTTCTACTTTACAGGCCAAAATTTTTAGCAAAACAGGTAATATATATCACATAATCATGATGATAGCATATTTATATTCTTTTTGAATTTAATGGAAATGTCTTTAAAGTTACAACCTGTCTAATGATGTTGACTATTTATCTTGAGTAAATTATCATTCAAAAGAAAAAATATGAATTCCCTATCAAAATACCATGGACTTTCTTCAGAGAGTTAGAACAAATTATTTTAAGATTTGTGTGGAATCAGAAAAGACCCCGAATAGCCAGGGGAATTTTAAAAAAGAAAACCATATCTGGGAGCATCACGATGCCAGATTTCAGGTTGTACTACAAAGCTGTGGTCATCAAGACAGTGTGGTACTGGCACAAAAACAGACACATAGATCAGTGGAACAGAATAGAGAACCCAGAAGTGGACCCTGAACTTTATGGGCAACTAATATTCGATAAAGGAGGAAAGACTATCCATTGGAAGAAAGACAGTCTCTTCAATAAATGGTGCTGGGAAAATTGGACATCCACATGCAGAAGAATGAAACTAGACCACTCTCTTGCACCAGACACAAAGATAAACTCAAAATGGATGAAAGATCTAAATGTGAGACAAGATTCCATCAAAATCCTAGAGAAGAACACAGGCAACACCCGTTTTGAACTCGGCCATAGTAACTTCTTGCAAGATACATCCACGAAGGCAAAAGAAACAAAAGCAAAAATGAACTATTGGGACTTCATCAAGATAAGAAGCTTTTGCACAGCAAAGGATACAGTCAACAAAACTCAAAGACAACCTACAGAATGGGAGAAGATATTTGCAAATGACGTATCAGATAAAGGGCTAGTTTCCAAGATCTATAAAGAACTTCTTAAACTCAACACCAAAGAAACAAACAATCCAATCATGAAATGGGCAAAAGACATGAACAGAAATCTCACAGAGGAAGACATAGACATGGCCAACATGCATATGAGAAAATGCTCTTCATCACTTGCCATCAGGGAAATACAAATCAAAACCACAATGAGATACTACCTCACACCAGTGAGAATGGGGAAAATTAACAAGGCAGGAAACAACAAATGTTGGAGAGGATGTGGAGAAAAGGGAACCCTCTTGCACTGTTGGTGGGAATGTGAACTGGTGCAGCCACTCTGGAAAACTGTGTGGAGGTTCCTCAAAGAGTTAAAAATAGACCTGCCCTACGACCCAGCAATTGCACTGTTGGGGATTTACCCCAAAGATACAAATGCAATGAAACACCTGGACACCTGCACCCCGATGTTTCTAGCAGCAATGGCCACGATAGCCAAACTGTGGAAGGAGCCTCGGTGTCCAACGAAAGATGAATGGATAAAGAAGATGTGGTTTATGTATACAATGGAATATTACTCAGCTATTAGAAATGACAAATACCCACCATTTGCTTCAACGTGGATGGAACTGGAGGGTATTATGCTGAGTGAAGTAAGTCAGTCGGAGAAGGACAAACATTATATGTTCTCATTCATTTGGGGAATATAAATAATAGTGAAAGGGAATATAAGGGAAGGGAGAAGAAATGTGTGGGAAATATCAGAAAGGGAGACAGAACGTAAAGACTGCTAACTCTGGGAAACGAACTAGGGGTGGTAGAAGGGGAGGAGGGCAGGGGGTGGGAGTGAATGGGTGACGGGCACTGGGGGTTATTCTGTATGTTAGTAAATTGAACACCAATAAAAAATAAATTAAAAAAAAATTTCAAAAAAAACAAAAAAAAAAACAAAAGAAAAAATATGAATTCCAAAATAACAAGATGCTTTTATATAAAAAAAATATTAAATAATTTGCCAATCTTATTAAAGGTCCTGATTTAAACATTTAACCTATTGAATGACAAATTGTCATAGGTTAATAAGTTAATTAGAATCTATGCTTGCATGCTTAGAATAAACTCAACATCATTAATGGTAAATAATGGCTGAAATTATTCAGGATTTTTACATTTATATTCATAAATTAGATTTTCCTATGTTTTTCTAAAGAAATTTAAATAAATAAAACCTTAACATTTTAATGCAGAATCAGTATGTACTTCAACTTATCAAGTTAATTTTAATATCTGAATGATCAGAAAGAAAATTCTTATTTTGTACACACCCAAAAACCTACTATAGTCTGTCAAGTTATATTTCATATAAAGTATGATTAATTTAAGATAAGATTTAAAGTAAAAGGAGCACCTGGGTGGCTTAGTCAGTTAAGTGTCTGACTCTTGATTTTGGCATAGGTCATGATCTCAGGGTGGTGAGATTGAGCCCCACATTGGGAATCTATGCTAAGCACAGTCAGCTTGAGATTCTCTCCTTCTCCCTCTATCCCTCCCACTGCTTACATTCTCTGTCTCTAAAATAAATAAATGAAATCTTTTTAAAAATATTGTACACAGGGATCCCTGGGTGGCGCAGCGGTTTGGCGCCTGCCTTTGGCCCAGGGCGCGATCCTGGAGACCCGGGATCGAATCCCACGCCGGGCTCCCTGCATGGAGCCTGCTTCTCCCTCTGCCTGTGTCTCTGCCTCTCTCTCTCTCTCTCCTGTGTGTGTGTGTGACTATCATGAATAACTAAATAAAATCTTTAAAAAAAAATATTGTACATATACAAAACAAATTTTCTAAATTATTTTTCTTGCTCCCTCATTTTTTGCTATAAAATGTTTAATGTGACTTCTGAAAGTGCCCAATTTTTCTCAGAGTTACATATTCAAGTTATGAATTAGGAGAATCAAACCATGTAGTCTCAAAAAGTCTATGTATTGGGTAGCCCGGGTGGCTCAGCAGTTTGGTGCCTGCCTTCAGCCTGGGACATGGTCCTGGAGACCCAGGATTGAGTCCCATGTCGGGCACCCTGCATGGTGTCTGCTTCTCCCTCTGCCTGTGTCTCTGCCTCTCTCTCTCTCTCTCTCTGTGTCTCTCATGAATAAATAAATAAAATCTTAAAAAAATTCTATCTATTCATAATAATGATCCTTTGCAATTTGTTTTTTTTTTTTTTAAGAAAGTTAAAAACTATTCGGATATTTTGGACAACAAAGTTTATTTCTTTTACTATTTATGCAATAAACATTCACTATTTCAGAACAATTTGACATATTTCATAATCATTATTGGGACAAACTAGAATCAAAACCATTGTTTGCTGGTATTTATTTTCCTCTACTAGTTTGTAATTGAACAATTTCCACCCTTAATATTTTTAATGTCAGAAAGAAAAAATATATACAAATTTGTCCGATATGTCATTATTTTATGGTATTGCAAAATTTTTAGTGGAAAGCATATAGTTTTTCTTAGCTGTGGACAAAGAAAACAAAAGACAAAGAGAGGAAAATGAGAATGGAAACATGATTTTCCCATTGGTAGTTCTGCATTCCAATAATTGGTAACGAATGCACTTTTCCATTTTGGCCAATTTTTTAAAACCTGTATCATATTTTTTTGGAGCGATGAAGATTCTCCTCAAAACCATTTCCTGCCCTTTGGGCTGGGATAGCTGCTCCTTTTCTCTTCTCCCACAGCACCCAAAACCCTGACCATGGGCCTATCACTTTGAACCAAAATTATTGGTTGATTTACATGTATCTTCCAGGAATTGCAAGCTATTGACTTTTGCACTCTCTGTCATTTACACAGTAGAAGCTTAATAGACAATTGCTGAGCTGTTAACTGAAAGTTCACGTGACTATAACATGAATATCCAAAGTAGTCATTCTTCAGAAAATGTAGAGAGGGGCACAATGGGAACAATGAATAAAGAGGAAGGTTTATGTTAAGACTTCAGAATTGGCTGTTATTAGATGATTTGTAGTAAACAACTTACAAAAGTCATTTTGTGAAAGAAAGATAATGTAGCAATCATCAGAATACTATCAGTTATGGCTCTTTGCCCCCAAAAAATGAAAGTGGAGGAACTGACCTCTTTAAGATTTTTCACCAGCAACAACTATTTGTAAATCAAATTATACAGAATCCAATGTTAGATATTAGGTATAAGCTTGAAGTCAGACATTTTAATTCAATTACTGGTGCTGCCACTAGTAACTAGTAACATGAAATGCAGAAATGCAGACTGTCTATGTGCTGTGCCGTCTAGGAAGTGTTTAACATGGGTTATGTCACTGAATCCTTTATTTAGGCTTTGGGTCATATAAATATCTCACATCTGATTTCTGTCTGCTGATTTGCTAGCCCTGTGCTCTCACATAATTAATTCTACCTCTTTAAGACTTATTTTTCTCATTTATAACATGGGGGTAGTAACAGCTGCCTCATCAGGTTGCTGTGAAGACCAAGTGCTTAGCAGAGTGTTACATAGTAAGCCTTCAGCCAACATGGTCTACTACTTTATTAATAGATGAGCAACTGAGGGTTAAAGAGATTAAGCAACATGAAAAATGTCATTGGACAGGAAGTCCTTGAATCTACCTTACTTCTGTGAATCTCAGTTTCCTCATCTCTAAAAGGAAGACAACTCAATATCTTACTTATTTTTGACTCAAAATAATCTACGGATAAGCAGTATTATTAAAATAATGCAAAAAAAAAAACTAAAATAATGCCTAACACAAAGCCTGGCACATGTCACAAATTCGAACTCCGGAAGTTTCAAGACAGAGGAGCAGGAGGAAGGAGGAAGAGGAGATTTTTCCAGCATTGGTGTTGATCTGAAATTTGAGTGACACGAGCAATATATAAGACTACCCCTGTGCGATATACTAACTATAACATTTAACAGAGGATCCTGTGATCATAAATGTTCCAGTGCATGGTCTGATTTAGAAAATGTAGCCTACATAATGGAGCTATGAGTAATTAATGACCAAACTTCACTTCTGGTAAATTTTATCATCTGTAGCTATACTACAGAGAAGGCCTTATCTACACTTATTTCCTAGGAGCCGTCAGATATCATTAGCATATAACTATCACTTCTTCTAGTAGGTTTAACTGTGGGGGAGATATATTCTAACTAGTTAAATAGAAGAATAGATGAAAACTCACTTTCTGAGTTCCTGGCTTGAAATGAGCTCATTAAGTTCTCTTCCCCAGGTCAATTAGCCATGCAATTAATCTCATTTCCAATTTTTTTTAAAAAGTCTATCGCATTGCAAAACTTTGGCCAAATGCAAAATTTTGCTACAAGACAATGCCAGAAGTCTATTTTTTTCACTTCATTTCAAAGCCTTCTTACTGATAACTTTGCTCACCTGATGATGGTGTTTTTATTATTCAAGTTATGCTTTCTTGAATAAAAGGTGGTGGAAGTGATGATATGGAATCTGTGGTCCTGTCATACTGATTACAGATGCAGTTTGTCTTTTACAAAGCAACTGCCGCCTGTTTGAGTTTGGGATGTTGCCTACATGAGTCAGTGGAGTAAATCCAGCAAAAGCATTCTTTTTATATTTTTATGAAGACACTTCTGTTTTTTGGTTGTGATCTAAAAAATAAACCTCATTTAAGATTTTATCTTTACTGTTAACCTAAAAGTCATTATCAAAAAGGCTTGTAAGTAAGATGACACTGAATACTATATCAATGCTTCAAAGATACAATCCTGGCTTTTTTAACATTTAAAATCAAAAAGGAATTTGCCACTGACCTAATTGAATGACTTTACTACCAGGTAGCTGTTATTGAAAAGCCTCCCTTCTGTGGACAATAAAAATCTGCAGAAATATTGGTAACATTTTATCTCTAATTAAAGAAAACAGCATAGCTATCATTTTCCACTCAAATTGAATTTTTTTAAAATATATTATAGTACTAAGGTGGCAGAGTTTGTAGAAAAAGCCAGTTTAGACACTAGTTATAAGAGGGCAGTTTATCCACACACACCAGGACACTCCATTGAACCCAATAATTCCAGTGGGAATTCAAAAAGTACATTTTTTAAAACTATTTGAGGATTTTTTTAAATTGTGAGGAAAAGGATACAATGACCAAAAGAGAATGGCTTGGAAATGTCATAAATCTTCAAAGAAATATAATGAGTAATTATTTTACAGCTTCACTTTTAAGTTTTGAATTGTCATTGATACTTACGAGACATGGAAATTCATAAGAAGAGAGAGATAAGATATAGAAATATATCCTTTGGAAGTCTCCTCGAGATATATTAAGATTTTGTAGAGTTTTTGTTTCTAGATAACATATAATATTTTGAGAAGATAGTGTGAAATATTCAGACATCTTCTCCAAATTAGTATGAAATGTAAGCAAAAATCTTTTATTCATTTTTTTGTTGGATCCATATAAGACATTTTTCTATGTATTTGGAGTTTTCTACAATAGAGTATTTAATATAAATAAAAATGTGAAACAAAATAATTCCTAAGTATAAATATAGATGAGTAATCATAATATATTTTGAATTTAAAAACGAAGTTAAAGATAACATCTAAAGTACAATCCTATTTTTTAGAGAGGAGGATTCATCTGTGGACACAGATATAGAACTTCTTTAAGAAGACAGAGAGAACCAAAAAAAAAAAAAAAAAGTAGAAGACAGAGAGAGATGATACAGATTTGTAATAACAATAATAAAAGATCTGTAAGATATAAACTTAGAGCATTTGCCGAGGTTATCTATGGGTGGTAGAGTTATAGATGACTTTTACTTTGTAAAGTTTATTTTTTCCCCAGGGTGCATTTATTACTAATGTATTAAAAAATTGAGGGCAAATAAAATGCAACTGCATGGATAGTTACAAGAAAATTATACACAATTTTCATGTAACACTTCACTAAGAAAAGCTAAGAAAATTAAAATGTTCCAGTTTTAAATTATACACAGATCAGTAAGATACTACAGAGAAAATGATTATCTTTTCAAGTACAATGTAGTCTGAGTTTATGAATTACCAGCAAACAGTGTGAATTTTTTACAGATATAAATATGTCCAAACAGTGAGATTAATAAGGATTTTGAGAAATGACAGTCAAATTTCTGTTGTGAAATTTAACTTAAAAGATAAAGAGCTGAGGATCCCTGGGTGGCTCAGCGGTTTAGCGCCTGCCTTTGGCCCAGGGCGGGATACTGGAATCCCAGGATCAAGTCCCATGTCGGGCTCCCGGGATGGAGCCTGCTTATCCCTCTGCCTGGGTCTCTGCCTCTCCTCACTCTCTATGTCTATCATAAATGAATGAATAAATGAATAAATAAATAATAAATAAATAAATAAATAAATAAATAAATAAATAAATATCTAGAGCTAAATGACACACTGATACATTGGCCTTTGATCTTAAGGATGATGCTGTGTCACTCTCATTTAGTGTAAGTTGCAAGAGATAAAAATTCAAGCAATACTTTGTAGTCTTCTTTGATTATAAAATTTCATGAAACTTAAATTTTTGGTCTCATAATTGTGACTTTATACAATTCCTCTTCTATACAGGGGTCCCAGAGAACCATGACAAAATAGAAGTATGAGTAACTGTTGAGTAAATTATGAGAATTATGAGTAAATTTTTGAAATCTCCCGATTTTTTTCTATCTTTTCTATCAAGGACTTCTAAAGTTTTATTTAAAATGCAATAACAGCGACGCCTAGGTGGCTCAGCAGTTTAAGCACCTGCCTTCGGCCCAGGGTGTAATCATGGAGACCCGGGATTGAGTCCCACGTCGGGCTTCCTGCATGGAGCCTGCCTCTCCCTCTGCCTGTGTCTCTGCCTCTCTCTCTCTCTCTGTGTCTCTCATGAATAAATAAAATCTTTAAAAACAAATAAATAAAATAAATGAAGTGCAATAACATTTGTGTGTATTTTATGAAGTTTCTGAACCAGATGGTATTCTACTTAATGTTTTTCCCAATCTCCAGTTGATCATTTGTCACTATCAATTATATACTTCTTTTATAACAACTGGATTCCTCCTGTTATGTCCCTGAGTGCTCAAATTATAAGAATAGAAAATGGGTATATCAGAGTTGAGGACCTTTATTACTGATTCATTTAACTGCTTTCATTTTGATAGCTTCTTAAGGGCTACTAATCAACTCCATGAAGTTGCAGCCAAACACTTGGACATATTCAGATAGGATAGGCATAGAACAATCAGTGAATCTAGAAGACACTAATGAAAATCTATTTTATTACATTATATTCTAATAGTACACAGTGGTATTTCTGTCTTTTGGATCATTAAATTGGAATAGTGTTCTTTTGTTACCATTACAGACTAGTAAAGGCAATCTGCCAAAAAATAATCCACAAGTTCAAAAGCATTTCTACCAACCCACACTCCTTACTCTCAGTTTTGATCCACTATTATGAATACCTTCAATTTTACAGAGAAAATATGAATTTCATATTTATTCAGTCACTTATCCAACAATCTTTAATTACCATTATGTGTCTTTGAAGGAAGAAAGAAGAAAATGTCTTCTTAGGCAAAGATACATCAAGTATCTCAACCCTGGGAGGGTTGAGGTAGGGGCTGAAGTAAGGGGGATCGAGAATCTTCCTGAAACTTACAATACTGCTCAACAGACTTAATAGACTCGATGCTCTTTGAAAACTCAAGTTCAGAAAAATGACCACAAATCATCAAAAAAAAAAAAACTTGTCTTTAACATTCACAGATTAAGAAAACAGAGAAGTGAACAAACTGCTTTTGAATTATTTCAGTAAATGAATTGGTTTCTTTTTTTTTTTTTTAAGTTTTTATTTATTTATGATAGTCACAGAGAGAGAGAGAGAGAGAGGCAGAGACACAGGCAGAGGGAGAAGCAGGCTCCATGCACCGGGAGCCTGATGTGGGATTCGATCCCGGGTCTCCAGGATCGCACCCTGGGCCAAAGGCAGGCGCCAAACCGCTGCGCCACCCAGGGATCCCAATGAATTGGTTTCTTAAATGTTCATTTTATTTTTTATCTAAATTCAGTTAACCACATATAGTATATCATTAATTTCAGATATAGTATTCAGTAATTTACTGGTTGCGTATAACACCCAGTGCTCATCATCACATCATGTGCCCTCCTTAAAATGTTCATTTAAAAAAGTCATATCTGGAGGGGTGCTTGGCTGGCACACTCATAAGAGCATGCAATTCTTGATTTTGGGGTTGTGAGTTCAAGCCCCACGTTGAGTGTAGAGATTACTTTAATACATAAAAACCTTTAAGAAGTTTTTAAATTAAAGATAAAAAGTCACATCTGGAAAATCTGTAAAAATTATTTAATTCCTCAGTAATTTAAATAATGAAATAACACTTAGTAAATAATACAAAAAAATTTAGGGGCTCAAAGGATAACTATGGGTGCTGTCTTATTTTATTAAACACTTATAGGAAAAATAGCATATCATCTACACTTTTTAAATCGCTGCAATTATCATGGACTATTTTAATAGTCCATTTACTTATCTGTTGTTCATATTTGAGTCCAAGCTTCTTCAATCAGAAACTAGATTTTATTGATGTAATCAACCATAGCATAATGCTTGAGACACTGTAACTGCTCAACAAATGCTTATTGAGTAAGGAAATGAACAAATGAATGTATGAATAAACCAATGAATGAGTGATGCAACAAGAGCTCATTTCTACTAATGAATTAATTTCCTTCATTTCTGGTTCTAGCAAAAAGCCAAAGTGAAAGAAAATTATTTTTATTTCCTTTTCTACCATCAACAATAACCAAAAACATCTTTATTTAGGCAATGCTTTACTTGCAATAAGAATATCCCATATGTTATGATGTCGGTCCTAAGTGATTCATATTTATTAGCTGACTAAATCTTTCCAATAACCTATGAAGTGAGCATTGCTATAACCTCTATTTTACAGATGAGAAAACTAAGGAATAGGAAAAAAACAATAATTTCCTAAAGTCACCTACTGGAATGACAGTATAAACTAGTGTAAAAATTTGTAAGGGCCTCAATGCTTGTTAAATTTTATTCATTATAATGTTCCCAGTGCCTAGAAGCCCTCACACTTATTAGGCACTCAATTTATGTATATATATAAAAATATATACCATATATATAAATATATACATAGGTACATATATACTCATATATGTGTATATATATTATATATATATGTGTATATAATATCCTCCTTTATTCTCCTTTAGAATTCTCACTCCTTATCGCCATGCTGTGCAGGTTCCAGGGATAAAAAACTATTTCAGGGAGAGAGGTGTTGAGTGGATCCATTGTGGCTAACCGTTCATACTTACCTCCTTATCTGCTCAGAGTCTAAACTGGATGACAGAGTTCTGGAAACCCAAGGTTGGAAACACTCCCCGCCTGCCCCCACCACAGCTGGAAAATTCAGAGTATGTAGGCAGCCCCTGCCTGTGTGGGAAGGGGAGGAAGGCAATTCATTCCAGAGTGAGAAATTATAAAATGCTCACTTTTTAGAAATCAGTATGGTACTACTTATTGAGCTAAAAGAGGCAATTTGTCCAACTATTCCCAAATGGAGTAAATGAATTAGAGATCTTCTAAAAGTCAGCAAATTGCTCCTTTCTCATCAGATCAGTATGTTAGAAATTTTAAGAGCCTAAATCTCTAATAATAATAATTGTCCTCTGGCTCTATTCACAGCTTCCTCTTTCCTTTGGATGTAGCAGTTCAATTGTAATTCAAATGATGTAGTTTCAGGATAATTTCTTTTGTCTACTAGATAGAGAAATCATCTTTATAAACATAAAAACTTCAGTGTACTCATATAACTACTTTTTCCAAAAGAGGTTTCCCTATGAAGCTCTCGTGCTCTAATCACAAAAGTATGATTAAACAAACTTGTAATTTCTTAGCAATGATAGACTGGGTGGGGTGTGGGAAGGTGATGAAAGCACAGATGAAACTTCCAACCACATAAAGATCGAGACAGAGAGCGGCTCACTGATTTGCACACAATAGGTGATCAATATGCTTGATGAATGCCTGAATGAATGACCTAATAGACTGTTTATATTTATGACATGTTACAGGACTGCACCTTAATGTTTCTAGTATTTATTTGAATAGTAACATTAAAGGTTTAAAGATAAATGCAATATTTTCTTGCAGATTTTTACCTACAGATTATGTAATCTCAATTAGCAAAGTCCAAACAATTACCATGCCTTGCCAATGAGAAGACAGAGATGTTCATGTATTTATCCTTCAATTCTTTTCTCAGTAATTACCTTTCCCCTGGTTAGAAATTCTCATATAATTAAAGTGCCCACATAAAATATGTACTTAGCTGCTCTGTAGGTGCTGAAATTAGTAGCAAAAATTAAATAACTACTCATGCTGTTGGACAATACTGATCAGACATTTGTGGTCATACAATGATCATGAACACATAATATATGTAGCCTGACAATTCAACCATTAATACACATTGTCTTCATTAAGGAACTTACTTATTTCTGCAATGCCTTGTCTGTACCTCTGAAGGCAAAGCTCAATGGAGGGTTGGAAAATCATCCAATAAAACAAATTCTGGTAACATGGGTAACAAAATCAATATTTGTAAAAATAGAGACTGAAGGCAGAACCATTTGGACAACTGCTTCAGTTCTTTTTTTTTTTAAGATTTTATTTATTTATTCATGATAGACACAGAGAGAGAGAAGCAAGACATAGGCAGAGGGAGAAGCAGGCTCCATGCAAGAAGGCCAATGTGGGACTCAATCCCATAACTTGGGGATCAGGCCCTGAGCCAAAGGCAGACGCTCAACCACTGAGCCACCCAGGTGTCCCTCCTTCAGTTCTACACATGGTCTACATAAAAATATAACTGATTGGGGGTACCTGGGTGGCTCAGTCCATTAAGTGTCTGATTAGATTTCAGCTCAGGTCACGACCCCAAGGTTGTGAGATCAAGCCCCACGTGGGGCTCCATGCTGAGGGCAGAGTCCTTCCTCTCCCTCCCTCTCAGTCCCTACCCCACTTGTGCTCTCTCTCTCTCTCTCTCTCTCTTGCTCACTCTCTCTAAAATAAAGTCTTTAAAAATATATATAACTGATAGTCTATAAACTTGTAAAGAGGGAACTTCAGACTATGGCTTATCAATGCAGACCATTTAACAAAGTCTAGCTGTTGAATGAGACAGATTGTTTTGAATGACAGGCACTGGAGTTATATTAATCTTGAATATTGGTCATTGTTTAATATTTGATTTCTCCCTTGGCCTGCCTGCTCTTCTTGATTGCCTCTTTCCCTTTAATTGTGAGACTTGTCAGGACACAAAATTAAAAAGACACATATGAGATACTTTTCTCCCAAGAGTAGAGAAGGAGGACTTTATGGTTTCTTCCAGGTTCTAAATGGTGGCCAAGCCAAGCCAATCTCATGATCTAGAGATCATAACCTGAACCAAAACCAAGAGTCAGGATGCTTAACCCAGGCACCCCACCATTATGTCTTTTAGTTCTTAGGGTTTCTCTACACTTAATGAGTGGACACAAAAATTCATCTGAATTACCATTTAGATAGAAAGCCATTTTATATTGGAAATTTTATCTAATGTTAAGCTTGAATATCAGATTAGTGAATTTTAAAAATCCCTTCATTAGTACAGCAACATTTAAATTTTTCTCAAGATTTAAAATGTCAATGATGTTTATATTATCTATTAATTATAAATTGTTGGTCTGAATAATTTGCTTGCACCACAGTCATCTCCATTTATTATAGTAATTAGTGTCTGCCAGGAAATCTTTTCTGACTTTCACAAATGAAAGTCCTTCAATATTTTCAAATACTTGCATCTGTAATCAAGATGTTATGGCTGTACTGTAGCATAATGTTCTACACATAGAAGGCATTTCATAAATATTTGTTGAATGAAGCTAGCAAATGATCAATCTTCACCTTAGAACTATAAAGGTACACAGTAATCATGAATTTTCTAACAATTATTCCATGCCAAAGAGAGTCACCTCCACTCTGTTTTTAGCAGTAGCATGAATACTTAACATAGATGATATGTTCCTGATGGATTAATAAATCATATTATAATGTTTTAGAAATTTATATTAAAATATTTAGGACTGCAAAATTTATAAATAATAAAAAGCAAACAATTGTGTTCTTTTATTCGCCACCTGATTTAAAACACCATAATATACATTCCACTCTGAACTTAGTAATATTCATTCACATGCTTTTCTTCATATTTACCCTTTAAATTTATGTATTACTTACAGTATTGTTTCGTGTGTTTTTAAATTTCACATAATGGTATACGGCATATATTATTCTACAAGCTTTTTGTATTCAATTGTTTGAGGGTTTAGTCATGTTGATGTAATAGTCATTCATTCAGATCCACTGCTATAAATACCCATTTAAATATTTGCAGATTGTTTTCCAAAAGTGGTGGTACCTTCCTATCAGTGGTGGATGAGCTGTAATCTACACTCTTGCCAGCAACTGAAACTTTCAAATTTCTTGAATCTTTGCCAACCTCATGAGAATAAAATGTTATCTCATAATTATAATTATTTTACCAATAACCAGTAAAATTTCAGGTGTTTTCATATGTCTGGGTTGCCATACATTTGGGTTGTCATTTCTAGGCTCTTCTGCAAATTACCTGGTTTAATTTTCTTGGTCCATTTTGAGTAGTCTGATTTAAAAGTTCCCTTTGTCATATGTTTTCTGTTGCCAATCTAATCTGCTAATCTGCAGCTTTTCTTTTTCTTTTTTTTTTTTTGAATGATAGCTTTATATGAAGAAGTTTCTAATTATAATGTAGCCACAAGTTATTAGTTTCTTCTTTTATAGTTTTTGCTTCTTGTATTCAGAAGTTGTAAAGATATACTATATTTTTGTTGAGAATTATTTTTAAATTAAGTTTCCTGTTTGTTATTCTGACATATAGAAGACAATTATTTTCATGTTTCCATCCTATATCTAGCCACCTTACTGAACTCCCCTTAATATTTAATAATTTGTGGAATTTTTTACACTCTCTGATTTAATTATCTCCAGATTTTGACAGCTCGGTTCTTCCCTTCTAATTTTTAGGTGTTTATTTCTTTTTCTTATCGTATTGAGCTGGCTAGATCCTCCAATAAAATGCAGAATAATAGACATCCTTGTCTTATTCTTATTTTGAAGAAAAGGCTTCAATGGATTTACCATTAGATGCACTGTTGATACTAGAAAACTATAGATGTTCTTTATCAGATTAAGAGGATCTTCTTCAATTGAGGGTGCTCTAACAATACTTGTTTTTGTGGGTGTTAAATATTTTATCAACAGCTTTTTTCCACGTCTATTGAAATGATCATATTTTTCCTTTCTTGAGTTAATGTGAATTACATTAATAGTGTTAATATTAAATTTTACTTGTATTCCTGGGAGAAACCCAATTTGGTTGCTATATATTATTATTTTTATAAAAAACTAGATTTCACTCATCATTTGAAAATCTTTGCCTTTGTTTACATGGGAGAATAATCTTAAATTTTCTTTTTTGTACTATCCTTGTTTGAGTTTGCATTCTGGCAATTCA